>NC_090252.1:69978188-70058188 GCF_037325665.1 Littorina saxatilis
CCATCCACCACCCACCCCCTACCCCATAATCTGTTTTCCTCAACAAGTGCACCATAGCAGTGCGCACAAAGAGAGACAATAAAGTATTTGTGTTTGTTCTTACAGGCCAACATCCGTCTCCAGGAGACAATACAGCTGAATGTAGTGTTGCCAGCGACAGCGGGTGTATCACGGGCACGAGAAACAAAGCTACATCTGTCGCGCCCGCGATGTTGGCTCTCAAATGTGATCAGTTGTGAAAGTGAGGTCAAGGAGGAAAGAGAGAATGAGATCGATGCTGAATCGGCCTCGCCTGACCTCCTGGATCTCGGGACAAGAAGCTTCCGACCAACCAGTCAAAAGCACTGCGTGTAGTCCTAATTCACAAGACGTCCATAGTCTGGCAAACGTGTGGCGTAAACAATACATTTGATGACGTCACACGTTCACGTACACGTCACACGTTCACGTACACGGACACATACACGTACTCGCACACGTACTCGTTTACGTTCTGAGAAAGTCCCTTTCTGGACCTCTTCAATTGAAGATGTGCGTTACCTCTACACCAACCCAGACCCGAGTGCAAAGTGAGCAGGGATTCACATGCACAAGTCCCAACTTTCTTCATCTCAACCTTCGTACACAATAACAAAAAAAGTTCGTGACATCCATAAAGTAGCGAACATGGGCGCTTGACACGTGTCGGGCGGTGGATGTCACGTACGTAGGGTGGCGGAAGGTCTAATTTTCTTCTCATACTTACAGTAAACTTAAAGTAAGAAGTCTTTTCGTACGAAATGTTTACTCCGGAGTAAATTTTTTGTGGAGTACAAATTTCGTGTTACACCGGCACTCACTTTTCCTTCCAGGTGGAGTTATGACACAAGATGAAGCGAACGCAGTTCTTATATTGCATTTCACATCCGCGTTGATCTTTTCTTCTTAAGCATACCGGGTATAATCATTATGTTCGGGGCAGTAAGTCTTGTCAGGCGCTAAAGCCAACAGGTAATAGTGACGCGAAGATACTTATCTGTCCTTGAGAGAGAGAGAGAGAGAGAGAGAGAGAGAGAGAGAGAGAGAGAGAGAGAGAGAGAGAGAGAGAGAGAGAGAGGAGAGAGAGAGAGAGAGAGAGAGAGAGAGAGAGAGAAAGAGAGAGAGAGATCGAGATGGCTGAAAAATATGCATTTGTACGAATTTTGTAGCGTGTCGAAGTGACACGTTCACCTGCAATCACGACTCCATTGACCCCAATACCCTGTATAACACAGTAGCGATTAAATAATATGCACTAATCGTACAGCCAGGAGAATATCCTCCACAAATCTGTCTTCCTTTTTTATGTACCTTATCTGGCGTTTGTTTTGCCGGGTACTGTACACGCACATCCCGACACATTCATCACAGACGGCACATACATAGACAGAACTCGGATTCAAGTTGGATCTCTCCGGGACACTAGCATCAGCTTCGCCTGCTTCTGTCTTACAGCTACCTCTCGTTCATTCACTGAACAACATTCAAAATGCAAAAGAAAAACAAAGGTTAATCAGAAATCTCAAAGCAGAATAAAAATGGCGGAGAAAACGATCTTAAACACACTCCCACGATGTGTTTTTCGAACACACACACACACCCACACAACTCACACACACACCGTACACACACACACACACACACACACTGGGGTGCTGTGGACTAAACGAGATACCAGGTCAAAGTAACCTGTATTGCTATTTGACAGTTCTTTTCAACATCATTTACGTTCTTTTTTGTACTCTTTTTAATTCAGCTAACAAAGGTGGATAGAGAGAGGGAGAGAACAGAAAAGCAGCTGCTAAATATAGATTCGAGCAATGTTTTTTTTCAAATCCGGCTTGCACTGTAGACAGCAGCGCGCTGTGTTGAGTGTCCCACAAAGTCTGACTAGTCTCAGGTGACAGAAGAGGATCACGCGGTCCCTGCATGTTTTGTGCCGGGTTATTAGGGCATGATGTGGAGTTTTATTCTCTCACACAGCCAGGCGCATTGAAAGTGCACCCCCCCCCCCCCCCCCGCCCATCCTACTCAACCTCTATGGCCACCCGTCCACCCTGCCTACAACTGACTTTGTGGTAAGGAACGCGCCAGTCACACGGCATGTACACTTGTATCGGAGGACAATGATTCAACAAGGGACAACATACTCTACTTCTTTTCTTCAACCCGCCATCAAGGCGAAGCAGCCAGGTATAATCTCTCTCCGGTTATGTCTCTCTCTCCGTTTGTCTGTCTGTCTGTCAATCTCTCTCCCGCCCTCTCTCTCATTCCCTCTTTCTCTTTGTCAATATCTCCTTCTCTGTCTCTGTCTCTCTTCCTCCCTCTCTCTCTCTCTCTCATTCCCTCTCTCTCTCTCATTCCCTCTCTCTCTCATTCCCTCTCTCGTTGTTTTTCCCTTCCTGTCTCTCTTCCTCCCTCTCTCTCCCTCATTCCCCCTCTCTCTCTCTCTCTCACTCCCTCTCTCTCTCATTCCCTCTCTCATTGTTTTTCCCTTCCTGTCTCTCTTCCTCCCTCTCCGTCTCTCTCTTTTCTCTCTCTCTCTTTGTCTCAACCCCTCTCAATCTCTCTCCCTCTCACAAGTTTAGGGAGAAATAGAGTTCAGAGTGTCTTTCTTCATCAGTCTTGTCATGCAAGTTAGTAACATCTTGACGACATTTTATTACAGGAGGGGGGGGGGGGGGTTGTCATTTAAAATGATGTTAGTTTGATTGTTGTTGAAGAAAAAGACATGAGCTGTGAATGTTGGTGTACACGATAACATCTAGCTTCAAGATGTCAAGCCCAGAAACCCTGCTCCTCTTCTCTGTTCACGTGTGTTACTCTTGTCCAATCACTCGTACTTTGTCTCTGAATTCTAAATGTAGGCCTATCACATGATAGCAACACTCTCCACCTAAGCATGTCACGTGGTCGCTATCGTTGTGTCGACACCCCGCTACATTACACAAGGAGTCGGAATATTTCAACCAGGAAGTTTTTTCTTGCGTCTTAGGGGCACACCTTGTTCTGTGTTGCATTTCGTCCCAGCACTGTACAACGATTTGTTCTCAGTGTATGTATCTGTATTGCAACTTGCTTCATTACTGTTTAACATATTAATCACTAAATTACGTTCATGCTGCAATCAAGGCATAAACGGGGGTGCCAGACGGTGAACACTTTAACATATTAATCACTAAATTACGTTCATGCTGCAATCAAGGCATAAACGGGGGTGCCAGACGGTGAACACTCGTGGTTGTAATCTGTGATCGACAGTACTGCATACTTTACGTGAAAAATGTTGTGAGATTCAGAAGGTAAAAGGATCATAGGTGTGTCCCGTTTCGTAGTGTGTGCTGAGGGCTGTTACCTGTAGCGTTACAGCTACAAAGACATAGTCCAGAGAAGCAAAGAGCTTGCCGCTTGAATCTCAGAAACGTTGTGTTGGACTGAACATCTTCAGACCTGTGTCTTATCACCATAGGTAAGTCTGTTTTGTCGTAACAACACACACAAAATGATGCAAATGCCCACTCACAAAAGAATTTTTAAAATAAGGCATCATATTAAAATAAAAAAACAAGAAAGGAAAGTTGTTGGAACGTTTTTTATTGACAAAACAATACGTTACAGTCACAAATATATCGACCAAACTGTCTTTTAAGTGAACAGACAAAGAATTAGTGACAAAAACTTAGCTTGATGTAATTTTCGGCCGCTCACCAGGAAGGCACACGCGATGTTAGTTTTATATTAAAATAAAGCTTTTTTTTTTTTAAAGTCAGAACTTATTGTAAGAGCTTGAATGAAGGTCTTATATCTCAGATCTTATTGTAAGAAATAAGGCATTTTTAGGACAAAAGGTATAATGTTTACGGTCTTATTTTTGTAGTTGTAACCCATTGTGTCAGCCCCACTGTGTTCCCAGCACAACGCCCTCACAGGTGGGTGTTACGTCACTGGTGGGTGTTACGTCACAGGTGGGTGTTAGCCGTTGTGGCAAAGAACGAGATCGGTTA
Organism: Littorina saxatilis; assembly: GCF_037325665.1. Taxonomy (NCBI): domain Eukaryota; kingdom Metazoa; phylum Mollusca; class Gastropoda; order Littorinimorpha; family Littorinidae; genus Littorina; species Littorina saxatilis. The sequence goes on from NC_090252.1 coordinate 69,982,211, forward strand.
CCAGCCCTGTCAGATATATTTCAATTCCACTCTCCACCCTCCCTCCCCCATCCGTCCACACACACACACACTGTACCCCTACACCTTCGTCGTCAAGGGTAGGGACATGTTAGCTGTTGTGTCAGTAAGCGGGATGGTTACCCGACCTGTCTGGCACAACAAGATACACTTATGAATGTGCTCTTAGAGACAAAATAATGAATTGGCGGACGATATTGTACATTCTTAATTCAAACCAATCAAAACAACAATAATAAGAATAACGAGAACAAATTAAACTAGTACTCCAACAACAACAACAGCAGAGAAGCACACAAAATGGAGTATTACATATGTAAATAGAGAAAATGTTTTCACATTTCGTCAAGTAAATGGTTGTTTTTATATAGACCAGGAACGACACGAAGTGTGTGAGTGTCAGTGTATATATATGGGTCATTCTTTCTTTCTTTCTTTATTTGGTGTTTAACGTCGTTTTCAACCACGAAGGTTATATCGCGACGGGGAAAGGGGGGAGATGGGATAGAGCCACTTGTTAATTGTTTCTTGTTCACAAAAGCACTAATCAAAAAATTGTTCCAGGGGCTTGCAACGTAGTACAATATATGACCTTACTGGGAGAATGCAAGTTTCCAGTACAAAGGACTTAACATTTCTTACATACTGCTTGACTAAAATCTTTACAAACATTGACTATATTCTATACAAGAAACACTTAACAAGGGTAAATGGAGAAACAGAATCCGTTAGTCGCCTCTTACGACATGCTGGAGGCATCGGGTAAATTCTTCCCCCTAACCCGCGGGGGGTATGGGTCATTCCATAAAGCTGTATACAATTAAAGGTGTGACATGCATGGTCAAAATTGAAACTGTCTGAATAGGTTGTTTTATGGTTTATGGGAAAGCTATAGACATAAGCCACGATGCCATGCTTAAAAAAACATAAGTTTATGCTTTTGGGATACGAGGGGCGATCTGAAAGTTGTGTACCATAACACATGTGTGACGTCATAATATGGGATCCAAACACACAAGGTAGATAACTAAAACCACAGTGTAGAGTCACATGCTTTATTTCCGTCACGTTCACAGCTCATTCACAACTAAATGCCGTCACGTTCACAGCTCATTCACAACTAAATGCAGTCGGGAAAAAACACAGAAACAGTTATCGGTAACAAACATGTTGCTCTGTTGTGTCAACATATCATAAACGTTTGTGCAAACCAACAAACAAAACCTCTCGTGTGAATCAATAACGAAATATTGAGTCAACTTGCAGCTCAAAGATCAACACTGAAAGCCCGGAATCAGTCATCAGCGAGACAAACAAGGCTAGGTTAGCCGAAATTCGAAGGTTTAGACGGGCAGCGCTCGTCTTCGCGAACGCCGATTTTGTTATTTTGTTAACCTTCTTAAAGCAGAGATTACATATACATTTTTGGATTCGGGAACTGACAAAGAATGAAATGCAATTATGTCAAAGCAATCAACTGTCATTACATTTTCTTTTTCATTAGAATTGTGAGTAGAAGAGAAACTAGTCGAGTGTGTTTCAGTTTGGATGAAATATCAAACGGGTTTGTTTTGCTTTAGTCTTTCAATTGCAGACGATTGGACCACAAAGAATAACCTGACACGTGACAAAGATATACCGAACACGTCTATCACACAACAAAGCATTTCAATGTCACATTTGATCCAACTGTAACATTTAAGTGCGATAAGTTGTGATAAGTGGCCTGCGTAACATTCGTCCCTTGTTAGTAACGAGACATTAAACGCTCCACGCCTGTGGCGTTCCAAAACTTAATGTAAAATTGTTCATGGAAGTACCTTCCAGCGATGTTGTCAAACGTCGGATGCAATAGAAACACAACATTTGATGCGTTTTTAAGTGACAACTATCAATTGTTACAATCCAGTGTAAAGAGAAATAGAAAGAAACCAAGTATAGTGGCGGCACGCAAAAGGCAAAATCACATTCAAATTGGATCGATTTGACACGGCGCACATTCAAACATGTTCATTGCACACCTGTAATGTCTGCTTGTACACACAGTGTCATATTCGGTCGTTGGGGAGTTATAGGCATGATGACGTAGTTTGCGGTTGGTTTATGAAGCGAAATGTTACGCAGCAAACCGTAATTTTCGACCGATCCAAATGCACACTTTAAACATGTGGTGGGGCAAACAACTAAGTGCATAATTATGTAACACTAGCTCAAAACACAACGAAGATGAATGTCAGGGGTTTCGTGGTCGTATTTCATTGGCAGCCACACGGATACAACAGAACAACCTGTAAGATTGTCACAGTATCTGCTGCCTGAATGGCGGGATAAAAACGGTCATACACGTACAAATCCACTCATGCTAAACACATGAGTGAACGTGGGAGTCTAAGCCCATGAACGAAGAAGAAGAAGAAGAAGTCACAGTACCGGCGCCGTTTTTAACCCCATTTTCGTGTTTTTTTCTTCAATAAAAGACGCTTACCAACCTGATTGATTTTATCCCAGCGAAGCTGGAGGTATCCCGTGAACGCTATACTGTAATCGACTTGAGAAATGTGCATACCGAATAATACATGATAAAGAAGGATTCTTTGTGCCCGGCTACGTGCTACAGGTGGAGATGGAAGTTCACCAAAAATTGGGACCATACTAACAAAAATACGGTGGGTGCAATAGTCGCCCCCATTTTTTCAGCAAACGCCACCCAAGGCCGTTTTGGACGGGTAGAAATTCCGTAGTTTCCAAGTCTATGGATAAAGCTCGCGTAAGAAGAATACGTCACGGTCGAAAGTCTTTGACGTCAATTAATGCATCATGACGTCATGCCTCCCTGAAGTCTTTCTCTCTCGCGCAGTGTGTGTGTTTGTGTTCATTTTGTGCACATGTGTTAGTGTTACTGTTTGTGTGTACGTGTGTATTTGTGTGTGTGTGTGTGTGTGTGTGTGTGTGTGTGTGCGTGTGTGTGCGCACGCGTGCATGAGTCTGTACTCGTGTGTGTGTAAATGTGTGTGTGGGTATACGCGTATGTGTGTGCGTGTATGTGTGTTTGTTTGTAAAGGTGTGTATGTCCGTCTGTCCATATGTGCGTATGGGTGTGTGTTTTGTGTGTATGAAGTTTTTTGTGAGAGTGAGTGAGTGCGTGTTAGTGAGTGTGTGTATGTGTGTGTGTGTGTGACTTGGGGTGTGTGTGTGTGTGTGCGTGGGTGTGTGTGTGTGTGTGTGGGTGTGTGTGTGTGTTTGAGAGAGAGAGAGAGAGTGTGTGTGTGTGTGTGTGAATGTGTGTGTGCATGAGTTTGTGTGTATGTTTGTGTGTGTATGAGTGTGTATATGTGTTTGTTTGTAAAGGTGTGTGTGTCCGACTGTCTATGTGCGTATTTGTTTGTGGGTATGTACAGTGTGTGTGTGTGTGTGTGTGTGTGTGTGTGTGTGGGTGTGTGTGTGTGTGTGTGTGTGTGTGTCTGTTTGTATAAGAGAGAAAGAGAGAGAGTGGGTGGGTGTGTGTATATGTGTATGTGCGTAAGTGTATGTGTGTGTGTATGTGTGTTTGTTTGTAAAGGTGTTTATGTCCGTCTGTCTATATGTGCGTATGGGGGGTGTGTTTTGTGTGTATGAAGTGTGTGTGAGAGAGTGAGTGAGTGAGTGTGTATGTGTGTACGTGTGTGACTTGGGGTGTGTGTGTGTGTATGTGCGTGTGCGTGTGTGTGTGTGTGTCTGTGTGTTCGTGTGTGTGTGTGTTTGAGAGAGAGAAAGAGAGAGAGAGTAAGAGAGAGGTTTGTCTTTCGCTGGGGTATGCAGTGCCTTGGCGTTGCACATCTACTTAATTATCGTTATCTCTTTGATATCTTTATAACAATTGAGAAGCAAGAGTAACATTCTGCAATCTAACTCTAAACTCAAGACCCTGTAGTGGTACACAGTTTTGTAGAACGACCCATAATATGTAGAGCGATTTAGCGAAAACTACTTGGCAGATCTTGGTAAAACTTTACATACAAGATGTCCTGGTGATACCACTACAAGTTGTTTCCACTTTTCTAATTAATGTTTTTGATGACGTCATATTTGGCTTTTAGTGAAAATTAAATCAGCACTGTCACTTTCTTTCTTTATTTGGTGTTTAACGTCGTTTTCAACCACGAAGGTTATATCGCGACGGAAGCACTGTCACGACCTCATTTGTTGACCACATTGATTGAAACCTTGGTCAAGCAATCTGTGACTCAGTCGAAACTATGAGACTGCATTTCAACTCTGAAGCTTACACATTAGGTAATCAGTTTTCTCGTATTTTCTAAAGTTGTCATTCAAATTGAATTTTCACTAACAGTTTCAAAAATGTTTGCTTTTTTTATGGGCTCAAAGTCTACACTGGTAAATGTAAAGAATGATTTTGTGTTTCCGTTTGTGAGGTAACCCAGCACGGTTACCACCAGACCCTGTCCACCTTGCTTTAGCTCCACCCGGTTAAGTTTTCAGATATTGATATTGACTGTGTTGAAACCAAACCAAACGTGTATTCCATTTCTCGCACAACACTCGCCACAAAGACACATGGAGCCCCGCATCTCGCAAAGCTGAATGCTCAATGATGCAAAGCTGAGAGCGACTGTTCAAGGCGTGCTTTGTGCGTGACAGCAAAGAATCAGTTTCTTATCAGCCAAAGAACACCTTTCAATGACTGGCCCAGAAATCACAAAAACTGTCGAATACCATCTTCCGTTAAATAGCATGCCAGGCAGCGACGTTAAATGGCTTTTAGGACATATACAGTTTCAATGAAATAACACGACCATGAAGTTTGTAGTTGGGGTGCAGATTGTTGTGTGACAGGGTAGGCTACCGCTCCTTTCACAGCAGACTCTGCACCCGAGTTGTTGGCCTTTAAAGTCAACACCCGTGGTTTGTGGAAATCTGTTTGTGATAGGGTGTGGTAGTTTCCGATTGTCTGTATGTTCATGGAAACCTTCGGGTTTGCATAACAGTTTTTATAGGGCTAAGAAATTAGCCCTAACATTTTCAAACCTGTTTGATTGCACTTCGCTTCCCGAGGTGATCGTAGTGTTTCGGCACACGGTTACAGTTGTAATAACTGTTCTGACGAATCTATGTACGCGATAATTTGAAAACCAAGTTTCCTTGTTTTTGTCTGTAGGTTGTACTTTCTGTGGCGGGTTTTAGAACTTTCAGGAAGTTTGCAATACATTTGCAGAAAAGCATGAGTGTAACTTTCAGACATTTTTCGTGAAGAATCTATTGACTCTACGCAAAAGGTCCTGCAAGTTTCAAAGAAGTCCATTTGGTCATTGCTACAAAGCAGTTCATTTGGTCATTGCTACAAAGCAGTTCATTTGGTCATTGCTACAAAGCAGTCCATTTGGTCATTGCTACAAAGCAGTCCATTTGGTCATTGCTACAAAGCAGTCCATTTGGTCATTGCTACAAAGCAGTCCATTTGGTCATTGCTACAAAGCAGTCCATTTGGTCATTGCTACAAAGCAGTCCATTTGGTCATTGCTACAAAGCAGTCCATTTGGTCATTGCTACAAAGCAGTCCATTTGGTCATTGCTACAAAGCAGTCCATTTGGTCATTGCTACAAAGCAGTCTATTTGGTCATTGCTACAAAGCAGTCCATTTGGTCATTTCTACAAAGCAGTCCATTTGGTCATTGCTACAAAGCAGTCCATTTGGTCATTGCTACAAAGCAGTCCATTTGGTCATTGCTACAAAGCAGTCCATTTGGTCATTGCTACAAAGCAGTCCATTTGGTCATTGCTACAAAGCAGTCCATTTGGTCATTGCTACAAAGCAGTCCATTTGGTCATTGCTACAAAGCAGTCCATTTGGTCATTGCTACAAAGCAGTCCATTTGGTCATTGCTACAAAGAAGTCCATTTGGTCATTGCTACAAAGCAGTCCATTTGGTCATTGCTACAAAGAAGTCCATTTGGTCATTGCTACAAAGAAGTCCATTTGGTCATTGCTACAAAGCAGTCCATTTGGTCATTGCTACAAAGAAGTCCATTTGGTCATTGCTACAAGATAGCGCTTGTTGTTGTCAATCCTCGTCAAATTGATGCACAAGAAGTAAGCAAGATAGCCATACCAACCTGTTCTGGGGAGTTATTTGATTGGACTTTCTTTTCCGTGTCTACAAATGGCTGACTTTTGTCTATTCTGAATTTGTGTCGATTTGTGCATTGGTAGCTTATCGGGTCGATTGTTCGTGGTAACTTTACCTGAGCAGGTGCAAAGTGACCATGTGAAAATCATCTCTTATCAGGAAGATGGCCGCGTCAGGGTCCTTAAACGCATTTAATTACATGAGTATGAATTGTTTAGGTTGGTTACAAAATGTGTTGCAATATTTCCGAATAATTAAGTACACGTGAAGTCGCAAAAACGCATCCGATTGAGCCATGAGTTGATCGTGTTACAAAAACTCTAAACAAAATATTCACTTGCATATTATGCACTAGATGAATACCCGCTTCGCCGGGTAGCCGGCTTCGCCGGGAAGAAGTACTTAGAGCCGTACGCCGGCTTCGCCGGGTCCGAACAATGGACCCGCCAAGCTTAGGTCCCTCCCAGATTCGTGGAATGGGAACAGCACGAAAATGATTCAGTGGCCATAATGCCATTCCTGACCATATCGAGTCCCATCCTTGTCGACGAATGTAACCGTGTTAATCACCTTTGGAGGCGAACTCCACTCAAACAGGATTGAGCAATTTAGAGCTTATCTCTAAGCCCTTTTGAACTGTTATGGCTTCTCAAAGGAAGGCCAGTACATACAAATACATGATGATAAAATCGTTTATTTAACGTCACTCTGTAAAAACATTGGCGACATTTGTCTTAGATTAAGAACACACACAGGCACGCACACAAACTTTCCCTTTATGTACAGTGGTTCACCACCCTCCCGCCCCCCGCACACTCTCGCTCATCTAATTAAAAATGGTGTTAAGAGATACTTAGATATAAAATGGTATTTTTAAAAGAACACAATACACAAAAGCCGCCAGACCACATCACAAACAGAACTGAACAATCCACAGGTGTTGCCCACATAGAGAGACACACACACACATACACACACACACAAACACAGACAAGCCGTATGTTTTGAGAGATAGATGACTGTATTTTTCGCGTGGCTATAAATTGATTCGACCTTTGCACTTTTACAGTGAGGATAATTTACGGGTCCAATTTACGTTCTGGACACTGCGGTGACCTTCTAAAAATAGTAACAGAACGCCGGGAATTCCCGAAGATGCCCCCTCATACTATAGTGCACCATACGAAGGAAGGGAGGTAAACGCTGAAAACATGGAGAAGATAAGGAAGAGTTACTGGGAATGGTGAAATGAACAGAAAAACCAAAATCGGTTCAGCGCTGCGCGCTGAGAGCACGTGTTGAAATATCTCATCGATGATATTGTGTCCGGGGTGTAGCTGAATACGGTGTCCAAATTTGAAAAAGATCCACCGAGAACTTTGGCTTTGGTGTGTCGGTATGGGGGCCCGGGTAGCTGAGGTGGAACCAAAATCGGTTCAGCGCTGCGCGCTGAGAGCACGTGTTGAAATATCGACCAGGTTGTGTCCTGTCCCGGGTGTACCTGAATATGCCCACCAAATTTGAAGCAGATCCATCGAGAACTTTGGCCGTGCATCGCGCACAACCACACACACACACACACACACACACACACAGACAGACAGACAGACACAAGTCGTATATATATATAGAAGCGTGATCCCTTTTACCCGCAGTAGAGGTGTGCGAGTTTAGCTATTCAGTGCACCCTGAATAAAACCTGACGGCACAGTTTAAATTACAGGCAGTGACAAGATCTTGCGTGGAGTGACACAGAGCTTTGTCAATCAGTGTTGTTAGAATGGTATTGGCAACCAGGACTGTCCCAGTAAACTGAATGCAGGATTCGAGACGCGTCTGTATACACTGAAGTGATTCGATCGATTAGGCGTGTTTTTTGAAGGCCGGTCTTAAAAAACGAATATTGTTTTTGTGTTTTCTGGTGTCAAACTATCGACGAAGGTGAGCACACAATCACTGTCTGTGGGTCTTCAAAACTTAATCTTGTTTCTGTGTGGTTTTCTTGTCTACGTCAATTTGCAGGCCTTTTAGCCGAATCTTGTTTTTATGGGTGTTTCTTGTCTACGGCTTTCGACGAAAGGTGAGCGCATAATTAATGTTTTCGATTAATCGAGTATGATTATTATTAAAAAAAAAAATTCGGTCTGACTTTTGTTACTGGAGTAGTGAACTATCCTTGCGTGTGCACTAGAGCGGTCCTCGTCACGCACTGCAGGCAGAATAGTGCGGAGGCATAGACGAAGGCTAAAACAAATTGCAGATTTAAGTTGAAAACATTCAAGATGTCAAATAGTGGTAAATAAGTCGTACACAATTGTGTATATGATTGTAGATAAACGTTATGTGTATCTTTGTGCCAAATATCATGCATTTCTGATGTATGATGTCGCTGTAAAACCGTTTCCTAGGAATCCAATATGGCGGCTGCTTCCATAGCAACGGCGATCTGTGTCCATTAATATTTAAAAATGTGTCATTCATTGCTATAAGTCGTTTCAATAACTACCAAAAAAGCTAGGCTATTTCATGTATTCTCCAAGTTTAATTATAGTGCCACACATCGCCTTAACTGTGAGGGTCGTTAGGCTCAAATAATCTGTGTTAAATCGCACCAAGTTTTACTCTGTTCGCTATACTAGGAATGGAATAATGACACTACACACCAGTAGTATCTCATAGGCACAGAGTGTTGTGAAAATTCAATTATTGCAGGTAGATCGCGGTAGCCTGCACAGACGATGATTCTTGATGCACCGTTTTTATATACTTCAAATAGATCCCTGCGCCTTGAGTCCGAGTCTGGAGATACGCGCGCGATATAAGACTTCATATAATAATAATAACTTCCCTCCCTATCTCTGAAAACTGCAAACATAGTTGGTATTTGATACACTACGGATTCACTTGTCTAAAATCCTATAGGTTTCGTCCGGGGTAAAAAGACAATGACGACAATGACGACGAACAGCCAAGAGGAGGGGGGAGGGGGGGGGGAGAGGCGAGGGAGGAAAAGAGGTTTCACTATTAATATTCACATACATCAGGCCGCGGGTGAGCTAAGACGGAACACCCATGTGCTTTGCCTGTTCTGCAAATATACTGTGCAAAAAAGTATCGCATAGGTGAATAGTTCTAAGTTCCAGACAAACATTCTGATTGGAACGCCTCGAAACTAGCTTTTGCAGTTCAGTTGAACCCGATAGTCGATTGAGTGAGCAAAATTCACCGCGCACGTGCAAGATGTGCATTTTGAGGCCAAAACGCACATTCCTGTACTGCACGTTTTTTGGAGATTTCACTCGACATTTCGCGTAAGGTTAGCTGAGCTCATGTGCCAACTTAGGCAATAACAAGCGAAGCAAATTTGACTGATGCGGCCATTCCCCGAGGAAATGAAAAATGTCACAACTCAACGCTTCAGTACGAGAGAACGCCCTTGGCCGCCTTTAAGCAGGCCAGAGCCAATCCGAGGTTGCCAGAGCCCTGCGGGTGTCCTTGAGCACCATCTCTCGCCTCTGGCACCATTTTCAACAAACTGGGTCGTCAGCTCCCGCGCTAAGGTCAGGACGACCTAGAGTGACGACACGGGCGCAAGATCGCTACATCAGGGTCACCCATCTCAGGCATCGGTTCCAGTCAACCTCGATAATCCGTGCAGACCGTCCGGAACCGCCTGCATACAACTGGTCTACACGCTTACAGGCCACTCCGGGGCAACATCCTGACTCGCCGCCATTGCCAAGCCAGGATGCAGCACCTCCAGTGGACCCTTGCCAACAACTGGCGCCACGTTGTCTTCAGCGATGAGTCTTATTTCCTCCTGCAACATCACGACAGCAGGAGGAGGGTGTACAGGAGGCAAGGAGAGCGCTACCACCAGCAGTGCGTAGATGAGGCGCCTCCTCATGGTGGTGGGGGCGTGATGGTGTGGGGGGCCATCACCAACACTGGCAGGAGCCAGCTTGTGGAAGTTCCAGGCCGCCTGAACGCCCAGCACTACGTGCAGGACATTCTGCAGCCACACGCCCTGCCCCTCCTGGCCGCGCCACGGGCTCAGTTTGAGCATGATAACGCCAGACCCCACACCGCCAGACTCACCACAAACTTCCTGGCCGCCAACAACGTGAACACTCTGCCCTGGCCCTCTCTCTCCCCAGATTTGAACCCAATTGAACACGCATGGGATGAACTGGGAAGAAGGCTCAATGCGAGAGTTAACGCCCCTCCCAACAGGAGACAACTCTTCCAGGCCTTACAGCAAGAGTGGGACAACATTCCCCAACAGACTTTGCGAAGACTCATTGCTTCCATGCCAAGGAGATGCCAGGCTGTAATTGACTCACGTGGAAGCCATACTCGTTACTGACTTTGACCTTGGTTTGTGTAAAGGTCACGCTCAATGAATAACTGCAAAGTCCAGCAAATAAAGACATGTACCTGTGCTATCGAAAAAGCTCAACAACTTTTCTGTTCGACTTATGTATTGTTTGTTCGAAAGAATGAAATGTCAATAAAATTATTCATCAAACTAACTATGCGATACTTTTTTTGCACAGTGTATATTGTGATTAGGAAACATACCTATATTCAGTCATGACTCAGACAAGAGCATTTTGGGACGAACGCGTGTTGGCAATCGTGAAAGTTACTCAATGTTCCTAAGAAAAGTGAGAAGTGTAGTCCATACACCGTCCTAAAGACAGAAGCACCGCCCACAGCCAAGCGGGCGATGGTTGAATACAACGTCGGTGCGTGATGTGTGCTTAACAAGCTATCATAGTCAGTGAGTGATTTCCACTCAATGATTGGTAACAACTACGACATAGCAAATGTCCCATTGATTTTTTAAGCTCAGATTACTCCAAACGGATATTGTGAAAACACAAGCTTGAAAGCGCTGAGAAACTGGTGTAATGTTGTTCTTATAGGACGAACTACATGTTACAACACTCCATTTGGTGAGCACTGTGATGTTCGAAAGAAAACCCTCCAAACCCATGTATTATGTGCTGTATGAACGTTAATCCCGTAAGACAAACAAATGGCAGGACCTTACACTTAAGAACACACTTTGAGGTAGTTCTGCTCCATGGTTTATCATTTTTACATTTAGTCAAGTTTTGACTAAATGTTTTAACGTAGAGGGGGGAATCGAGACGAGGGTCGTGGTGTATGTGCGTGCGTGTGTGTGTGCGTGTGTGTGTGTGTGTGTGTGTGTGTGTGTGTGTGTGTGTGTGTGTGTGTGTGTGTGTGTCTGTCTGTGTGTGTGTGTAGAGCGATTCAGACTAAACTACTGGACCGATCTTTATGAAATTTGACATGAGAGTTCCTGGGTATGAAATCCCCGAACGTTTTTTTCATTTTTTTGATAAATGTCTTTGATGACGTCATATCCGGCTTTTCGTGAAAGTTGAGGCGGCACTGTCACGCCCTCATTTTTCAACCAAATTGGTTGAAATTTTGGTCAAGTAATCTTCGACGAAGCCCGGACTTCGGTATTGCATTTCAGCTTGGTGGTTTAAAATTTGATTTATGACTTTGGTCATTAAAAATCTAAAAATTGTAAAAAATAAATAAAAATTTATAAAACGATCCAAATTTACGTTCATCTTATTCTCCATCATTTTCTGATTCCAAAAACATATAAATATGTTATATTTGGATTAAAAACAAGCTCTGAAAATTAAATATATACAAATTATTATCAAAATTAAATTGTCGAAATCAATTTAAAAACACTTTCATCTTATTCCTTGTCGGTTTCTGATTCCAAAAACATATAGATATGATATGTGTAATGAATCGCGGTTATGGTGTTTATAGTTGAAGGGATATAAGTAGTGCTTTTTGTAATACAAAGAGTTTGTCAGGAGTTGTTTAACTTTGAGAGTGGAAAGTTTTAACAGCTCAGTAAGATTCCGTGTTAGCTACGGGCGGGTCAAACGGGTTTCGCGGCACGTGAGTTTACAACTGTGCGAGTTGTTCACGTTATAATCGCAACCGCCTGATTTTGTGAGCTGTGCAAGTTGTGATTGTAAACTGCCTGACAATTGAAAGTCATTCGACCTGGGCTCTCGGATGAGAAAACCTGCTCTTGCTTTTGATGTCAACTTTGGAAGAAAACATTTGATCTTGATGTCAACCTTGAAACCGGGAAACATTGCCGGGATGACTTGGATTTTTGTATGGGTGCCGCCATATTGGAAGATGAGGTACTTTGCTAGTTTTGTGTGAACTTGAACATTTCTTTTGTATGCGCGGACATGACTTGTGTACTTGAATAATTTCGGAATTGTATAATTTTCTTGTGCTCGGTTGGTGTGTTTTTGAATATTGTTAGTTGTTACAGTAGGGTGTTATATTTTGTAACAGGCCGCCCCAGTCTGACTTGTGCGGGGTGGTGCCAGTGTGGTGAGGGTGCGATGGAGGCCGTAAGGTTGAAGGCTAGCTACATCGTCACCTCTACATAACGTAAAAGTTATGTTTTGTTTATTTGCTTTCTTGTCCTTGTAAATATGTTCTGACGTTGACAATGAATGAGTGAGTTTCACAAGGTCGTGGACAATGAAGGAATGAGTTTCAAAAGGTCATGAATTGATTATTGTAAGCAAGAAAATATTTGAGAATTTGAAGAACGAGTTGATAATTGCTATGTCAGAAACAAACCAATGTGTATGTTCTAATTAAACCATTGGCTATTGTTTGGAAAGAATGAGTTGGTGAAAGACTACAAATTCTTCTAATATTTTCTTGCTTACAATAATCAATTCATGACCTTTTGAAACTCATTCATTCATTGTCCACAACCTTTTGAAACTCACTCATTCATTGTCAACGTCATAACATATTTACAAGGACAAGAAAGCAAATAAACAAAACATAACTTTTACGTTATGTAGAGGTGACGATGTAGCTAGCCTTCAACCTTACGGCCTCCATCGCACCCTCGCCACACTGGCACCACCCCGCACAAGTCAGACTGGGGCGGCCTGTTACAAAATATAACACCCTACTGTAACAAACTAACAATATTCAAAAACACACCAACCGAGCACAAGAAAATTATACAATTCCGAAATTATTCAAGTACACAAGTCATGTCCGCGCATACAAAAGAAATGTTCAAGTTCACACAAAACTAGCAAAGTACCTCATCTTCCAATATGGCGGCATCCATACAACATTCCAAGTCATCCCGGCAATGTTTCCCGGTTCCAAGGTTGACATCAAGATCAAATGTTTTCTTCCAAAGTTGACATCAAAAGCAAGAGCAGGTTTTCTCATCCGAGAGCCCAGGTCGAATGACTTTCAATTGTCAGGCAGTTTACAATCACAACTTGCACAGCTCACAAAATCAGGCGGTTGCGATTATAACGTGAACAACTCGCACAGTTGTAAACTCACGTGCTGCGAACCCAGTTTGACCCGCCCGTTGCTAACACGGAATCTTACTGAGCTGTTAAAACTTTCCACTCTCAAAGCACTAGTTATATCCCTTCAACTATAAACACCATAACTGCCATTCATTACAATATGTTTGGATTAAAAACACGCTCAGAAAGTTAAAACAAAGAGAGGCACAGAAAAGCGTGCTATCCTTCTTAGCGCAACTACTACCCCGCTCTTCTTGTCAATTGACAATTTCACTGCCTTTGCCATGAGCGGTGGACTGACAATGCTACGAGTATACGGTCTTGCTGAAAAATGGCATTGCGTTCAGTTTCATTCTGTGAGTTCGACAGCTACTTGACTATTTATGTTGTATTTTCGCCTAACGCGACTTGTTATTGATAATATCTTGTATCTCTTTTTTTATGACGAGTGAGCTTACTTTGCATCATGGCGAAGGAAACCAGTGATCAGAAGACCAGTGACAACATGGTGGACATTGTGCGACACTGGTACCCTGACGCTCTGACCCGTACATACATTGTGCCCCCCGTGCACTGTAACCGGGTGCCTTACAACACGGCCACACTACCCGGTACTGATCAAGAAGTGCTGGTGCTGCCCTCTGCTGAGGAGCTCAGTCAGCAGCAGAAAATCGAGGCTCAAACAGACCTTGCACAGCAGCACGTGCTGCACAACTTGCAGCAACTCGCAGATTATAGAAAGGAGGTCATGTTCGTGGTGTCTGAGCTGAACTTTAAGCACTACCTCAACAAGCCGCTCTACGCCAAACAGACAGGCAAGCTCCCAAAGCCAGGAAACTTACCTAAGGAGCATCGGCGCCACGGGACGCAGGGAGACTTTGATATCCTGGTGATTCACCGCCAGTATGGCATCTTGGTGGGAGAGATGAAGTCTGTCGGTAAGACCGAGGCAAGCCGAGCGGACACCGAGGTGGTCAAGAAAGTTGCGGATGGGGTCAAGCAGCTGGCCAAGAGTGAGGTGCACGTCAGGCACATGGTCAGTGACATCGCACCCGACCTGATTGTGAGGAAGGCTCTCTTCTTACCGTACGTGAGCAGCGCTCAGCTACAGCGGATTCTGGATGATAAGAACAATGCTAAGTTACAAAAGGTAAGAGAGAGAGAGAGAGAGAGAGAGAGAGAGAGAGAGAGAGAGAGAGAGAGAGAGAGAGAGAGAGAGAGAGAGAGAGAGAGAGAGAGAGAGAGAGAGAGGAGGAGGAGGAAGAGGAGGAAGAGAGAACGATAGAGAGAGAACGAACAAACGAACGAACGAACTTTATTTTACAATGATAAAGGTTTAAGGCGCATTGCCTTGTCTAACAACCTGTCCTCAAACAAATACAAAACATATAATATCCACTAAAGAAGAATACAAAAGGAACAAATTGATAGATGAAAAATGATAAATGCAACCAATAAGCAAGTCGCGTAAGGCGAAAATACAACATTTAGTCAAGTAGCTGTCGAACTCACAGAATGAAACTGAACGCAATGCAACGCAGCAAGACCGTATACTCGTAGCATCGTCAGTCCACTGCTCACGGCAAAGGCAGTGAAATTGACAAGAAGAGCGGGGTAGTAGTTGCGCTGAGAATGATAGCACGCTTTTCTGTACCTCTCTTCGTTTTAACTTTCTGAGCGTGTTTTTAATCCAAACATATCATATCTATATGTTTTTGGAATCAGGAACCGACAAGAAATAAGATAAAAGTGTTTTTAAATTGATTTCGACAAATTAATTTTGATAATAATTTTTATATATTTAATTTTCAGAGCTTGTTTTTAATCCAAATATAACATATTTATATGTTTTTGGAATCAGCAAATGATGGAGAATAAGATAAACGTAAATTTGGATCGTTTTATAAAAAATTTTATTTTACAATTTTCAGATTTTTAATGACCAAAGTCATTAATTAATCTTTAAGTCACCAAGCGGAAATGCAATACCGAAGTCCGGGCTTTGTCGAAGATTACTTGACCAAAATTTCAACCAATTTGGTTGAAAAATGAGGGCGTGACAGTGCCGCCTCAACTTTCACGAAAAGCCGGATATGACGTCATTAAAGACATTTATCAAAAAAATGAAAAAAACGTCTGGGGATATCATACCCTGGAACTCTCATGTCAAATTTCATAAAGATCGGTCCAGTAGTTTAGTCTGAATCGCTCTACACACACACACACACACAGACAGACAGACACACACACCCGCACATGTATAGGCCTACACCACGACCCTCGTCTCGATTTCCCCCTGTACGTTAAAACATTTAGTCAAAACTTGACTAAATGTAAAAATGGAAACAAAACTTAATACGGAGAAAGAGAAAGAGGAAATGATCAATGTGTGGCTGGTTATTTGTATGAGAAATAAACGTGAACAGAAATATATAAAGAGACAGCGTTCCCCAGGCCCTGGGTTATCAGAGGCGAGTAGAACACACCTGTTATGGATCAATCAACACATCCCAACAGGTTACAGTTTTAAGGAGAACAGTTGCACTATTGTATCGATCGTATGATTGATTGATTGATTGGTGATCACTTGGATGTTTTTCTCACGCAGTGTCATTACTCCACAAAGTGTTGCACGAATAATAGAAAGTAAATTATCCCCGAGTACGCTAGTACAAGGTCCAGCAGACTTTAATTGTGTGTGTGTGTGTCTCGACTTAACAGCTTATTGCTGGGAAACTACTGGGCGCAGTTCGTTCAAAAGTTGATACACTAACTTGATGATAGGTCCGATTGATCGTATTAAAACTTCATAATGTTACCTGGGACCTAAATGCGAAATAAACCAAAAAACAAGTCGCGTAAGGCGAAAATACAATATTTAGTCAAGTAGCTGTCGAACTCACAGAATGAAACTGAACGCAATGCCATTTTTCAGCAAGACCGTATACTCGTAGCATCGTCAGTCCACCGCTCATGGCAAAGGCAGTGAAATTGACAAGAAGAGCGGGGTAGTAGTTGCGCTAAGAAGGATAGCACGCTTTTCTGTACCTCTCTTCGTTTTAACTTTCTGAGCGTGTTTTTAATCCAAACATATAATATCTATATGTTTTTGGAATCAGGAACCGACAAGGAATAAGATGAAAGTGTTTTTAAATTGATTTCGACAATTTAATTTTGATAATAATTTTTATATATTTAATTTTCAGAGCTTGTTTTTAATCCGAATATAACATATTTATATGTTTTTGGAATCAGCAAATGATGGAGAATAAGATAAACGTAAATTTGGATCGTTTAATAAAAGAAATATTTTTTTTACAATTTTCAGATTTTTAATGACCAAAGTCATTAATTAATTTGTAAGCCACCAAGCTGAAATGCAATACCGAAGTCCGGGCTTTGTCGAAGATTACTTGACCAAAATTTCAACCAATTTGGTTGAAAAATGAGGGCGTGACAGTGCCGCCTCAACTTTCACGAAAAGCCGGATATGACGTCATCAAAGACATTTATGAAAAAAATGAAAAAAACGTCTGAGGATATCAATCCCAGGAACTCTCATGTCAAATTTCATAAAGATCGGTCCAGTAGTTTGATCTGAATCGCTCTACACGCACGCACGCACAGACACACACACGCACACACACACGCACATACACCACGACCCTCGTTTCGATTTCCCCTCGATGTTAAAATATTTAGTCAAAACTTGACTAAATATAAAAACGACTTGGCGGTGGGAGGAATTCGCGGTGCAACAGCCAGCCAGGCAGTCTGATAGAACGGTGCAAGGTCTCGGCCAACCAAGACTATGGCATACTCGTAGCAAAGCCGCCGAATGGTACCGTATACCAAGAATAGTGACGTAATTACGTCAGGGTCGAGAGTCTTTGACGTCAATGCCTCCCTGTAGTCTTTTTCTCTCGCGCGGTGTGTGCGTGTGTGTGTGTGTTCATTTTGTGCACATGTGTTAGACTAGTGTTACTGTTTGTGTGTGTGTGTGTGTGTGTGTGTGTGTGTTTGTGTGTGTGTGTGTGTGTGTGTGTGTGTTTGTGTGTGTGTGTGTGTGTGTTTGTGTGTGTGTGCGTGCATGAGTCTGTACTCGTGTGTGTGTGTGTGTGTGTGTGTGTGTGTGTGTGTGTGTGTAAGAAAGAAAGAGAGAGAGGGAGGGAGTGAGGGAGAGAGAGAGAGAGTGTGTGTGTGTGTGTGTGTGTGTGTGTGTGTGTGTGTGTGTGTGTGTGTGTGTGTGTGTGTGTGTGTGTGAATGTCTGAAGAGTACTCGGGTCCAGCGCGAGCGTTTTTTATGAACAGCTGTACATACATAACATATGTTACAGTCAAATGTTCATACATGCATTACGTGTAATGACTAAAATCTCTAGTCAGTATGTGTAATGACTGGATCGTCAGAGGTGACAGTCAATAGGTAAAATCAGTCAAAAAGCGTATAATACCTACAAATTATGTGTACATGTATTCAATATATCTGTTTGGATAAAGCTAATCTCTGTAGATTTATACCGGTGTTTTCATTTTCTTTATTTACAAAATGAAATAAAGTAGATGTGTACTGCCGGGCAGTACATACCCCAAGCGAAGTCGTCCATCTGTGTGTACGTAGAGGTTACATGCCGAGTCTCAGTGATTATTAAAAATAATGGTCGAAGTTAGCGGATCATGAAAAATGCGAGCTTCAGCGAGCTTTTTCATGACCGCGAACTGAGACCATTATTTTTAATAATCACTGAGACGAGGTGTGTAACCTCTTTATTCCTCCTTTCTTCAGTTATTCCAAAAAAACAGTTTTTGTGCGAAAGTTTGAACGAATCCGAATCACTCAACCAGTCAACCTGCGCAGGCGATCGATTAATGCGCGGTTGTATAGTTCCGTGCAAATCATTCCATTCTGTTAACACTTCTTTTCAGTTTCCCTGTTTTGGACTAAAATCAAGTACACAGATATGCTGTTATTCTGCTGTGGCGGTAAAGGCAGATATTGTGTGTTCTGTTTATGTTTTAGTATCGCTCAGTAAATGTTCTTTCGTCAAATGGGACTAGCAGACGAACTTTTGCACCCGTGTTCCAACGTTAATTACTGTATGAAGTTCAGTTTTCTGGGGAAAATAGTGTATGAAACCGCTTTATGTTGTTTAAATTGATGAGATGTGTGCATTTGGTTGCGTGTGAACTGTTTATAAAATGAAATATTGTTGAAAACTGACCGTCGGATTGCAGTCAGTGTTGTCGAAGAAACTGCGTTAAAAGAAGGGGAACTACTCTTGTCGGCAAGAGTATGAGTTACTTGCCTTGGGAATTTGCTTGTGATGAACGGTGTGTGCACGGCAGATCTAGATTCAGAAAACAACCTAACTCATGGATTTTATATGGAGATTCATGTGTTCAGGCCTGTAGTTGTTAATTTAAATGCGGTATGTTTGTATTGTTTGCTCCAGAGATGTATATTTCGTACGTATAGAGCGTTCGGAACTTTTCAGTCGCAAAAGTAGTACCAAAACAGAACAGCTTCTCAACCCATTGCACTATCGAGGATTTAGGCTGTTGCTGGCTCGTTATTTGTTTGGTTGCTGGGTCATTATCGAAAAATAACTAGCTCTACAAGTTTACAGAGGTAAAGAAGCAGAGGGGGGAATAAATGATCTCTCTCTCTCTCTCTCTCTCTCTCTCTCTCTCTCTCTCTCTCTCTCTCTCTCTCTCTCTCTCTCTCTCTCTCTCTCTCTCTCTCTGTCTTAAAATGTGTCATCGATGACGTGTTTTCATACTTGCTAATGCGGCAGGCTAATCATGACGTCAAATTGAAACTTCTTGAAGTCTCTCAGAAAGGGACATGAAAACCATGTGGGGGTTACTGGTTTGGGCTGAAAAAAAACCCAACTCCACCTAAAATTCAAGCGCCTATGGGGCTGAATTATGCAGCATAAATTGTGAAACATCAGGATATCTCACACTTTCAATTCTGCCATCATGTCAAATCTGACAACAAACCTACCCACAAAATGTCATAAATATCGGTGTAGAATTGAGACTTAACGGTTTTTAACTGCCAAAAATAAGTTTTTTTGACTGGAATAGTTTGTCTTGAAATTCAGTTTGGGACAACGGACCCACCCACTAAATTTCATAAAGATAGGTGAAAATTTAAATGTAACGGTTTTTAACTGCCAAAATTATGTTTTTCTTCTGGAAAAGTATGGAGTGAAAATCAGTTGGGGACAACGAACCTACCCACAAAATTTCATAAATATCGATGAAGAATTGAGATTTAACGGTTTTTAACTGCCAAAAATAAGGTTTTTTGTCTGGAAAAGTATGTCTTAAAATTCAGTTTGGGACAACGGACCCACCCACTAAATTTCATAAAGATAGGTGAAGAATTGAAATTTAACGTTTTTTAACTGCCAAAATTATGTCTTTCTTCTGGAAAAGTATAGAGTGAAAATCAGTTGGGGACAACGAACCTACCCACAAAATTTCATAAATATCGGTGAAGAATTAAAATTTAACGGTTTTTAACTGCCAAAATTATGTTTTTCTTCTGGAAAAGTATGGAGTGAAAATAAGTTGGGGACAACAAACCTACCTTTAAAATTTCATAAGAATCAGTGAAGAAATAGGATTTAACGATTTTTTAACGGCCTTTAAATCATTGGTGATGTCATCATAACCCAGTCGTTGTAGTTGTCGTCGTAGTTGTTGGTGTTGTTGTTGTCATGTTCGTTGTCGTGATTGTTGTTGTTCTCGTGTTGTTGTTGTTGTTGTTGTTGTTGTTGTTGTTGTTGTTGTTGTTGTTGTCGTCGTCGTCGATGTCATTTGTTGTTGTTGTTGTTATCGTCGTCGTCGTCGTCATCGTCGTCGTTGTCAGAGGTTATTTCTAAAGATTTCATTGATAGTCTTTGTTCTCGTCACCAAGACTTGCTAAGAACAAGCTTGGAACAGCAAGAGTTCCAAGAACAAGATTAGAACAACTCATTACATCATTACCAGTACGTCATTTGTATTTAGAACACACTTTAGAAAAAAACTCTTCAGCTACAAACCAGTCACCCTCACATGTCCGAGGTGTTTGTCTAAACCACTTACTGAAATGTTTTGAGGTTTAATGACCATACACATGTTGAACCGGTGAGTGTCTTCCGCTGCTTAATTCGCAAATAACTATTTTATTAAAGTCCGCTTGAAACGCTCAAAGATGAAATTCCATGTTAAAAAGTGACAAAAGTTTCACATTTTCCCGTTGTAACAGCTTCCGATGATATTATATGAAAATTCTGATCCTCTGAGAGGATTCCCCGAAACAAAATCAGTTTGTACGCCTAATTTTAATAGAATTGTCCAAACAGTGTCGCTAATATTGTGCTAAAAGATGAATTCTAGAACAATGTCCAGACAGACACCACTTGGCAAAAAAATTTTCAGTGCTGGGAGATGAAAAAACAAGTCGCGTAAGGCGAAAATACAATATTTAGTCAAGTAGCTGTCGAACTCACAGAATGAAACTGAACGCAATGCCATTTTACTCGTAGCATCGTCAGGCCACCGCTCATGGCAAAGGCAGTGAAATTGACAAGAAGAGCGGGGTAGTAGTTGCGCTAAGAAGGATAGCACGCTTTTCTGTACCTCTCTTTGTTTTAACTTTCTGAGCGTGTTTTTAATCCAAACATATCATATCTATATGTTTTTGGAATCAGGAACCGACAAGGAATAAGATGAAAGTGTTTTTAAATTGATTTCGAAAAAAAAATTTGATAATAATTTTTATATATTTAATTTTCAGAGCTTGTTTTTAATCCGAATATAACATATTTATATGTTTTTGGAATCAGCAAATGATGGAGAATAAGATAAACGTAAATTTGGATCGTTTTATACATTTTTATTTTTTTTTACAATTTTCAGATTTTTAATGACCAAAGTCATTAATTAATTTTTAAGCCACCAAGCTGAAATGCAATACCGAACCCCGGGCTTCGTTGAAGAGTACTTGACCAAAATTTCAACCAATTTGGTTGAAAAATGAGGGCGTGACAGTGCCGCCTCAACTTTCACGAAAAGCCGGATATGACGTCATCAAAGACATTTATCAAAAAAATGAAAAAAACGTTCGGGGATTTCATACCCAGGAACTCTCATGTCAAATTTCATAAAGATCGGTCCAGTAGTTTAGTCTGAATCGCTCTACACACACACACACACACACACACACACGCACGCACACACATACGCACATACACCACGACCCTCGTTTCGATTCCCCCTCGATGTTAAAATATTTAGTCAAAACTTGACTAAATATAAAAAACTACTTCGCTACGCGCGGGCTCCGCCCGCGCTCCGCTTGGAATATGTCAAAATGGTTACAGTATTGTCAGTGCGTTTATTTTATTATTTCCTATGACGATTAACCTTGTATTGTAAATCACTAACATCACGTCAAACAGCCTTGAGTACAGTGTACTTGTGAGTAGATTCTTGCCCAATAATAGTGACATTTTTTTCACAACGTTCTTGGCCTTTGTTGTACTACGCTAACATCACGTAAAACAAACCGTACAGTACAGTTCACGACGTTCTCTTCTTTAGTCTAACACGCCACTTTGTTTGTGACAGTAATACTTTTGAAAGCAGTCGACAAAGCAGCAAGAGAAAGTGGATGCGTTAGAAAAGTCATATCTAGATGATCTAAAACGCCAAAAGGCTTCAAAAGCCAGGAATCTTCTATCCCAGGAAGAGTACCAAGAACTAATCGGCGAATTACTCTCTGTAAAAGAACAAAGCAGCAGGAAATCGCGCAGATAATACTATCTGTTGTCAAGGCCAGTCTCTATCTCACCCTCTATCTCTATTTCTCTCTCTCTCTCTCTCTCTCTCTCTCTCTCTCTCTCTCTCTCTCTCTCTCTCTCTCTCTCTCTCTCCCTTTCAAATCCCACCCATTGCAGTGAACGAATTAGGACGACTGATTTCACAACTTCAGAACAAAAAATCTTCAGGACCTGATGAAATCAGCAACCACTTATTAAAACTCTCCCTTCCTTACACAGTTGACTCTCTCACATATATCTTTAATCTCTGCATACAGCGCAACACCTTTCCGCAAGCACTAAAGAAAGCTAAAGTTATTCCTCTCCCCAAATCCAAAAACACTTCTGATATTAGCAACTACCGCCCTATTTCCTTACTCTCAGTACTATCAAAGCTTCTTGAAAGACATATTCACATTAATCTCACAAAATACATGGACCGTTTGGCCCTTTTCCACCCCTTGCAGTCTGGTTTCCGCAGTAACCACTCATGTTCTACTGCGCTCTCGCTTTTGACAGACAAATGTCTGTCAGCCATAAATTCCTCCCAGCTCTCTGGGGTCGTATACTTAGATTTTTCTAAGGCCTTTGACCTCGTTGATCATAAAATTCTCCTCAACAAATTATCACTATATCTCAATGGATCTGACTCTCTGGCTTTCTTTCAGTCTTTCCTTGAAAACCGATCGCAACAAGTCTATGTACATGGTGCGTACTCAAGAGAGGAGTCCGTGTTATATGGAGTACCCCAGGGCTCTGTCTTAGGTCCTATTCTTTTCTGTATTTACGTTAATGACCTTCCACTTCACTTCTCTGACAACTCAGTAGAATGCCACATGCTCGCTGATGACACAACACTACGGACACAAAATAGACGTCTTGAAAATATTCAACAATCTCTTCAGCACACCCTTAGAGACATCTCACAATGGTGCTCTGAAAACAACATGGTCCTAAACCCTCTGAAATCTAAATCAATGGTAATTACAACGCGCCAGAAGCATCAGTTGTCCCCCCTCTCACTAGATCTCACCATCAACGGAAACTCAATAGAAAAGGTTAGCGAACACAAACTGCTAGGCGTGATTATCGATGATAAGCTTAGGTGGCATTCCCACATTGAACATCTGTGTAAACGCGTTTCAAGAAATTTATTCCTACTTTCAAAACTTCAGTCAGTCATAACTTTAGACGCCCGAAAAATTTTCTACAACGCCCACATCAAACCTCACATTGATTATGCCTCTGTCATCTGGGATGGCTGTAGTGATGCATTATTCAAAACTATAAATTCTCGTCATCGTAGGTCAGCTAAACTCATTCTGCCTGACCCATCACTAACTACTGACGCAAAACTGACAGCCCTCAATATACCTCAACTTAAACAACAGCTTTTATTTAATAAATCAGTTTTCATGCACAAGATCCTACATGACCAAGCACCCGAATATCTAACTCACTTGTTTCAATCAACACCTTCTCGGTATTCCACTTTCAAGCATAATCTGGCCTGCCCGAAGCCACGCATTGACATATTTAAAACTAGTCTCTCATACTCGGGAGCTTATGTCTGGAACTCCCTACCTACATGCTTAAAATCGACCAGTAACCTTAAAACATTCAAAACACATCTGCAAAAATACATTCAAACATCACTTTAATGTAATGTGCCTGGTTGCTCAAACGTATGTGTGCCTTTTATCCTTCTGAAAATGTGCATGTATGTGTCTTGCGTCAACTTGGTGTGATAAGAATACATTCTCGTGTATTACTCCTTCTAGTATCTAAGATAGTATTACTGCATTTTATATTGGCATGGTGATTCCTTCATAATCTAAGATGGTATATATTAGGTCATGAACGTGTTTTTGTTTTGTTTTTTTTTTGTTTTTTTTAAACTTTGCTACCTGATCCTTTATTTGGTTAGTGTGTCGTGTTATGTTGGCTTGCCTTATAAGTTAGTTGATCTTCTGTGTGTGTGTGCGTGTGCGTGTGCGTGTATATATATGTGTGTGTGTGTGTTCTGATAATGTATGGTTGTATATCTGTATATCACATGTCGATAAAAAATGATCTTATTCTTATATTACTATTATTGCGTGTGTCTGCGTTTCATCATAAAAAGTTTGTTCCTATGTATTCCCATTTCGATTATAACCATTTTGCTTAGATCAGGACTAGCTGTAAGAAAGGTCCTACGGACCTAATGCTATCTTTCCTGTAATAAAGTTCAATATTTCAATGTTTCAATGTTTCTCTCTCTCTCTGTCTCTCTGTCTCTCTCTCTCTCTCTCTCTCTCTATCTCTCTCTCTCTCTGTGTCTCTCTCTCTATCTTTCTCTCTCTATATATATATATATATTTCTCTCTCTCTCTCTCTGTCTCTCTCTCTCTCTCTCTTTCTCTTATCTGGCTGATTTTTTCTTTCGCCTGCCGACAAAGCCGCAAGCCAATGAATAATAGATAATAGATAAACTTTCTTGGACACTAACCGTTAGAACGTGAAATGTTGAGGTTATGTTCTGGCGTGTTTGCCAAGTTGTTATTATCATGCATTTTATTTTTTGCGGGTTAAGGGACATGTGATTTATCTCAGTCCATTTACTCAATTGGTTTAAACTTTCTTGCAGTGATACTGATAAACGACTTAAATTGGTGTTACGAGAATGTATGGTAGTGTCATCTGCAAAAAGTTCACACAAATTCTCAACGTGAAGGGGAGGATCATTAATGTATATGACTAAGTGCCAAAAGGTGCGCACGAAAAGCGGACAAAGGGGCTAAAAAATAAAAGTTGACAAACACGACTGATATTGTGATTTTTGTTAAGACAACAGATGCTGGAACCCAATTACGAAAAGAAAAGATAAATTTACCCAAATGATTTTACAAATAACGATAATTTTGTTCGTTATATCATTCAAAACGGCACTGAGTCATAGCATTAAGGTTATCTCGCACGTTTTTAAAGCTAGGGCTTTGAAACTTGGCACACAACCAAAGTATAATGACCTCCAGGTATGGTGCACATCACACTAAACAACATTGAATTTCAAGGTCACAGCGAGGTTAAATTTCCTTTGCAAACTGGAAAATTGTCGTTGTCACGTCTTACATGTTTTAATACTAGATCAGTTAGACTTTACATACTTCACATACTTTCAGCATTTTTATAAAACCTCATTAAAAGTGACCTGCTTGTTAATCTTTGTCAAAGTTCAAGGTCACAGCGGGGTCACATCTGGTCCAAATGTGGAATATTTTCAATTTATTCAGCGCGTTTATAGCACGAGCTTTGAAAATACACACAGTTCTAGTGTATAATGTTCACACACGATTAAAGTCTGGTTGAAAAAGTCAAGGTCACAGCAGGGTCGCGTTGAGGTCAAACATATACATTTTTCAATGAGGTTTTCTCATATGTTTTTGAAGCTAGGGCCTTGAAACTTGGCACACTACGCAAGTTAAATTAAACCTCATCAAATTCCAAGGTCACAGTAAGGTTAAAGATCCTTTAAGGATATTTTCTAAAAAAGGTGACCGCCTGGTTAATGTTTGTCAAATTTCAAGGTCACAGCAGTGCCATCTGGCTTAAACTTTGAAAAATTGTCAATTTCTTCAACTAGTTTTATAGTGTTTGAAGTCATTCACACATGATGAAAGTCTGGTTGATAAAATCAAACGTCAAGGTCGCAGCGGGGTCGCATTGAAGTCAGACACATACAATTGTCATTTTCACGAACGCCTTTTAAGCAACACCTTTGAAACTTCACACATTCCAAAGTTTTGATGTTGTTTGGTTATAATCAAAGTGTGGTCAATTTCCATGATTGAGAGCATTCAGAGGGGTCAAGTTGAGGTCACACAAAAGAGATTAAATTGTCGACACAACAGATGAGACTGGCTACCACTGTTTATTTTAATACACTTTTATGCAAATTTTAAATTGTGTTCAACCATATACACCAAACTCACCCAAACTCCTGAAACATCCAAGAAAAGGAAAAATGTGTCCAAGCAAGGAAAAACGCCATTTCTTCAAAGGCTGGAATAACTACAGAGGCAGCCGCGTCATTACACACAATGCAATTACGTCATACATCATACATTTCTATGAGTCATGTTGAATGGAATGGTGGCATGTGCCTCTATTCTAGCTAACAACAAAGCTGAAAAAATGAATATTATCTGTTTGTTTTGTTTGTTTTACCCGTACGAGACCTTTCTGTGACCTTGACATGTGACAAGGATCTACCTTAACTTCTTTAAGTCGGAGTTGAGAGTTGTGTGATGTTTGAAGGCTCTCCCTTTAAAAAAAAACTGAGATAATGATGCATTTTCGTGTTTTTGATTTGCCCATGTGACCTTGAGATTCGACAAAGGTCAACAAGACTTTAACCGTGTATGGAGGCTATTAAGCCCAAAAATGTGAACTTTCAAGGTTCTTGCTTTGAAAAACTCTGAGAAAAAGGTTATGTTTTTTTTTTACCCACACGAGACCCTGCTATGACCTTCACATTTCTCAAGGATCAACCTTGAATTCTCCATGTTGAACAATCATTAAGCAAAAGCGTTGTTTGAAGTTTGAAGGTTCTAGCTTCAAAAATCTCTGAAAAAATATGTTTCATCCGTTTTCTGAACCACATGTGACCCAGCCGTGACCTTGAAATCTGACAAGGGTCAACAAGACTTTTACCATGCATGGGGGCGATTAAACCCCAAATGTGTGTGAAGTTTCAAGGTTTCAACTTAAAAAACGTCTGAGAAAAATATACATTTTCCTTTTTGGACAATGTGTTGCACGCAAGACAACACGACAAACGCTCGTGTTATCATTCTTTTACTTTAAGGTCGACTTGCGTGCCCGCTCTTTCGCTAATCTCAATTAAAATTCATCTTAGAAGTTCGGTTTTATTACGCTTTTAATTAAGAAGATTAAACTAAGACAACAAATAGTTAGTTTTACCCATTAAACTCGATAAGGTAGTGACATTTTATGTTGAACGCAAGAAGGTGTCGCACGCAAGATCTGAAAAGATGTTGACGACATAATTTCAACACTTGATAGCGCAATCGTGGTTCGTGATTTCTTCACAAATTTTGAACACAGAATGTGTCACGTGGTTCCGTAAATGAAGTAGATCTTTGTACATGTAAATTTTGTTTTTAAAAGAAAATAACCGTTAATTACCGAACATTTTGTCGCACGCAAGATATGACGAAATTTTCAAATCGTTTTCAAAAATGCTGTTCAAAAGTTCTGCAGTCTTTGCTGGATTACTTGAAAGACAGCAGTTTGATACACCGTTATCGCTTGACGTGTCGACATCAATTCCAGAGTTTTTGAAAAAGAAATTTAGTAAATATCTGCGATTGAAAAATGTATGCCGTGATGACGAATCATCTTGCGTGCGACACCTTAAAATTCGGTTATCGAAAAAAAAAAATTCTCTCGAGATTTAGATTTGACGTTTGGTCTCGTCTGTAAAGCGATGTTTCAGGCATTCAATCAAACTAAATGCAATTCATTTGTGCTTCTTGTTATTTTTCTGTGGCATATTCAAAACACGAGGTATCACGATGTCCTTTTTCAGATGGCCGGTTTTGGCGTTATTTTTGACTTTAAACAAAGATAACTTCAAAACCGTTCAAGTCAGACACACGAAATTATGTCCACTATCTTTTCGCACATTCATCCACACACACACCAATTTTCAGCAGACACACGTTTTTAGAAACATTTTTATTGTAAAACAAAGTCGTCTTCTGTTCTGTGAGCACCTTTTGGCACTTAGTCATATAGAGAAGAGGAGGGGTCCTAAAACCGATCCTTGTGGTACGCCATGTCGTACATCAGTCCTGCATACTTGATGCTGAGGCGTTTGCGTACACAGCCTGTTGCCTGTCACTGAGAAAATAAGTAATAAGTTCAACTGAATCAATCCCGAGGCCATATAATGTGAGTTTCCTCAGTAACAACGTGTGGTCGATCAGTTCAAAAGCTTTGGCAAAATCTACAAAAACAGCTACACAAAAATAATTCATTATCGTTGATCTTTTCCAACCACTGATCAACAACAAGAGAGACTAAGGCAGTGTGACACGAGTGATGAGCTCTAAATCCAGACTGGTTAAGGTGAAATAATTGATTGTGGTCAAAGTGCACTAATAGGTGTTAGTTTATATCTTTGTTAAGTGGTTTTGATAATACAAACAGTATAGAAATCGACCTATAATTTGAGGGGTCTTTCTTTTCGCCAGATTTAACCCGGGTACCCGTTTGCTTTAAATGAGTGAGTGCGCGAAATACTTCTGGCACCCTAAGCGGAGGAAGTTTTAACTGAGATGCAATTTGTTTTGATTTACAGAAGTCTTCTAAAACTTTTAATTTATTTGAGGTTGTTTCATCGTTTATAATGACCTTTTCACCTATTTTCTAACAAAAATGTGAGTTTAAATCATCAGTTGATATGTCATTTAGGCAACTTGACGTAGATGCAGACGTTGTATTTGTAAGTTCATCAATTGCTTTCCAAATGTTCTTGAATTTTGTTTTGAAGAAGCAAGGTCTTGAAAATACTTTCTTTTTTTTTTTAGATCGTTTCATTGAATTAACTTTATTTCTCTGTTCTCTATACTCTTCTTTTTACCGATTGACTTTAAAAAGTCACGATTATCAATTGCTTCTTGTAATATATCATCAAACCACTTAGGTTTTACTATGTGTTTGACTTTCTTAATTCTCCATGGAGCATGTGTGGTCTCTCACAAATTGGTCAATACATAATATTCTGACAGATCAAATGTTTCAGGATTGTTTTAAATGATTCAATGAAAAAGAACAACGCATTGCCGATCCTTGTCTCCCGTCGCGATATAACCTTCGTGGTTGAAAACGACGTTAAACACCAAATAAAGAAAAGTAAAGATCCTTGTATGACGTTGGCATTTTTGTCAAGCAGTATAGGGAAGTCCCTAGGTGTTGTAAGAACAGCACAAATATGTTACCAACGTCAAACAGCACAGTGCTCAAAACAAGTACGTGGGCTGTGTAAGAGCAGAGAATCGTGTGAAAATTATTGGCAAAACCCTAACCTCAACACGTCTCTTTGATTTCTACTCTGCAGAGAAATCCTTCCAATGTGATCATTGTTGTCTGTGTGTGAAGTTGACGTTGAAAGCGAGTGCCAAGGGCAGGTCGCTATGTGTGTGAAGTTGACGTTGAAAGCGAGTGCCAAGGGCAGGTCGCTATGTGTGTGAAGTTGACGTTGAAAGCGAGTGCAAAGGGCAGGTCGCTATGTGTGTGAAGTTGACGTTGAAAGCGAGTGCAAAGGGCAGGTCGCTATGTGTGTGTTTTTAAGCCCGATATTTTTTTTATTCTGGTTCTATCAAATGGTCTTGCACTGCACGGTTTTTTTTATAGACATGCACGTGCAAGTATATCACCGGCAGGTTATGCTCAAAACTTACGCTTCTTGCTGAAGAGAGACGACCATACTTTACTGAGATTCAAATTATACTGATGTTCTGTTCCAAAAGAGGGTGGGTTCTCTTTGAAAGCCATATGTTACCTAGCAAAGCTAATTATTATTTATGTTGTATTTAGGTACTAAATGCAAAAAAAAGCTACAGCTTTATAAATTCCAACATGATGTCCAGGATGTTACATGACACAATTTGTATTATGAACATCATCCGAGCTTTACACGGATTAAACATCTACAGCTTGGCTGTTCTACGGGCACTGTTGGCTTTATGTGTTGTTATATTATTCTAGTTAATGACAGTAAAGTAAATGTTTGATTTAACACAACAAATCCCACCACGTATAGCGGAATCAAAAACAAGAATGGTAAGTTATTGGACTGTTTAATATATCGCAGAACAAAACAATACAATCACAAACAAGTCGCGTGAGGCGAAAATACAACATTTAGTCAAGTAGCTGTCGAACTCACAGAATGAAACTGAAGCCAACGCAACGCAGCAAGACCGTATACTCGAAGCATCGTTAGTCCACCGCGCACGGCAAAGGCAGTGAAATTGACAGGAAGAGCGGGGTAGTACTTGCGCTGAGAAGGATAGCACGCTTTTCTGTACCTCTCTTTGTTTTAACTTTCTGAGCGTGGTTTTAATCCAAACATATCATATCTATATGTTTTTGGAATCAGGAACCGACAAGAAATAAGATGAAAGTGTTTTTAAATTGATTTCAAAAATTTAATTTTGATAATAATTTTTATATATTTAATTTTCAGAGCTTGTTTTTAATCCGAATATAACATATTTATATGTTTTTGGAATCAGCAAATGATGGAAAATAAGATGAACGTAAATTTGGATCGTTTTAGAAAAAAATAATTTTTTTTTACAATTTTCAGATTTTTAATGACCAAAGTCATTAACTAATTTTTAAGCCATCAAGTTGAAATGCAATACCGAAGTCCGGGCTTCGTCGAAGACTACTTGACCAAAATTTCAACCAATTTGGTTGAAAAATGAGAGCGTGACAGTGCCGCCTCAACTTTCACGAAAAGCCGGATATGACGTCATCAAAGACATTAATCCAAAAAATGAAAAAAACGTTCGGGGATATCATACCCAGAAACTCTCATGTCAAATTTCATAAAGATCGGTCCAGTAGTTTGGTCTGAATCGCTCTACACGCACGCACACACGCACGCACACACACACACCACACCCTCGTTTGGTTTAAGCGTGTTTATTCAAATTCTCATACACACGTTTCAAACAATAACAACATTGAGAACGTTAACAAGCAGATTGCTTATGGACACGTTCTTGAACTTATAATCAATACACATTCAGATAGCAAAACATGACGAACAAGTGATAGCTTCAACACTTATCTTGATAATCTTTAATTATATTTTATACAAATAGGGTAAAGAGAGAGAGAGAGAGAGAGAGAGAGAGAGAGAGAGAGAGAGAGAGAGAGAGAGAGGGAGAGGGAGAGGGAGAGAGAGAGAGGGAGGGAGAGAATGCCTGGCTACATCAATTGCACAGTTAATATAATATCAGCCGAAGCGATTAGTTAACATAACATAGTCTTGTACAACAGAGAATATTTTCGTGTTCAAAGATATAGTTAAATCAGTATTTCCAAACAAGAGTGTTTTGCAGTCCAGAACGTGTGTTGGCAGACTATTGAATAAAATGGTTCTATGTTCTTTAAATTTTGGACAGTGTAACAAGAAATGTTCAGAATCTTCCGGGCATGCTCCACACGTACATTCTAAATTATCAGAGAGGTGTCGGTTAACTAAGTCTTGTTGCAAATCGCTCATGTTTAATCTCAACCTGCTGTGAAGTACCTGTCCCTGGCGGTTGCCTAAATAATAATACTGTGGAACAACAACATCTCCATCGGTCAAATACCTTTTAAATTCACCAACTGACTGCGTTTGTTGTATATTTTCTGGAAGATTATTCCACATAGCTGTCGTTGAAGGAAAAAATGAAGATTCCCCCTCGATGTTAAAACATTTAGTCAAAACTTGACTAAATGTAAAAACGGACAGACATACAAGCCCTCAAGGTACAGATTATTAACTTAGTTTAGGGACATGGACGAATTTCTGAGCTAATTTCATTTATCTGTATTATACGTGTTTGTCTATTCAGCAAAATATTAATTATGGCCGCCATATCCATTTCATATTTTCCAAAACATCTACTTCATTTATTATAGCAGATAATCAAAACCAAGCATACGTAAGCGGTACATAAGGATGTAGATCAACTGTTGCGGTGATGCCCTCCTTAAAGCCAGGTTCCAATTAGTCACAATATTTACCTTAAGCGCAAAACAACTAGTACTTTATTCATTTGCAAATGTCACGTGATCACATTGATACTCAGTGAGACTTATATCAAAGAAAGTGCAGAGACTTGGGAACACAACGGTATCAAAATGACGAGAACAAGTCAAAAGACAAAGACGCAAAACGCTATAGAAAAATGTGACTTTCGTGCACAAAAGTGAACGTT
The DNA here is from genome assembly GCF_037325665.1 of Littorina saxatilis. NCBI lineage: Eukaryota > Metazoa > Mollusca > Gastropoda > Littorinimorpha > Littorinidae > Littorina > Littorina saxatilis. The sequence goes on from NC_090252.1 coordinate 70,014,554, forward strand.
TAAAGCTTATGTTATCCCACAGTGAAACGCATGCAACCCGGCTGAGTGTAGCCAGGCATGGCAGCTTTTAAGAAACAGTTTCATGAATGTGTCTCTTTCGCCGCCCTTTCAAGAACTTCAACACAGTGACTTTGTGAATGAACTTGTTTGTGGCAATTAAAGGGGTGTCTGTCATGACAAAGGTCGAACACTCTTTGAGCCCTTGCAACTTTACTTGTAGCCTTTGAGATGTTGAAGTGATATTGTGCATTGCACGTTTTGAGTGCATGTAGTTTTATTATATTTAGTCAAGTTTTGACTAAATATTTTAACATCGAGGGGGAATCGAAACGAGGGTCGTGGTGTATGTGCGTGTGTCTGTGTGTGTGTGTAGAGCGATTCAGACTAAACTACTGGACCGATCTTTATGAAATTTGACATGAGAGTTCCTGGGTATGAAATCCCCGAACGTTTTTTTTCATTTTTTTGATAAATGTCTTTGATGACGTCATATCCGGCTTTTCGTAAAAGTTGAGGCGGCACTGTCACGCCCTCATTTTTCAACCAAATTGGTTGAAATTTTGGTCAAGTAATCTTCGACGAAGCCCGGACTTCGGTATTGCATTTCAGCTTGGTGGCTTAAAAATTAATTAATGACTTTGGTCATTAAATATCTGAAAATTGTAAAAAAAAATAAAAATTTATAAAACGATCCAAATTTACGTTTATCTTATTCTCCATCATTTGCTGATTCCAAAAACATATAAATATGTTATATTCGGATTAAAAACAAGCTCTGAAAATTAAATATATAAAAATTATTATCAAAATTAAATTTTCCAAATCAATTTAAAAACAGTTTCATCTTATTCCTTGTCGGTTCCTGATTCCAAAAACATATAGATATGATATGTTTGGATTAAAAACACGCTCAGAAAGTTAAAACGAAGAGAGGTACAGAAAAGCGTGCTATGCAGCATAGCGTAACCACTACCCCGCTCTTCTTGTCAATTTCACTGCCTATGCCGTGAGCGGTGGACCACGAGTATACGGTCTTGCTGCGTTGCATTGCGTTCAGTTTCATTCTGTGAGTTCGACAGCTACTTGACTAAATATTGTATTTTCGCCTTACGCGACCTGTTTTTCTTCTGGGAATTGAAAGAGAGAGAGAGAGAGAGAGAGAGAGAGAGAGAGAGAGAGAGAGAGAGAGAGAGAGAGAGAGAGAGAGAGAGAGAGAGAGAGAGAGAGAGAGAGAGAGAGAGAGAGACTCAGACTCAGACTCAGACTCAGACTCAGACTCAGACTCAGACTCAGAACTTTATTACAAAAGGATAAAGGTTTTAGGCAAAGCCTATTCTTCCAACCTGTCCTTTATACAACACATAAAGACAGACGGACATAACAAATAAAAATTCAATCATATAAGATATAGAAATACATTGTATGGATTGCAATACTATGTGCAGTTAAGGAATTATATAAGGAGAACTCAAAAATTACAAAATTACATTGACATAGTTAAGCCTTTCATTTTGAGAATTAAGTTGCTCAGATTAGCTACACATCCGTTAACACTAGTACAAAATGTTCAACTAAATAACAATCGAACAAGACATTTCATTCACGAATGATGTGTGAACGTGACTGTCTCTTAAACAATTTCACTGAAGTTGCATTTCTTATCTGTTGGGGGAAGGAGTTCCAGAGAAAAGCTCCCGAGAAGGCTAGGCTCGATTTGTAGAGGTCTATGCGAGGTATAGGAGGGATGATTTTTTGGGACCCATATCTTTTTGTGGCATGTTTGAAATGTGATTGCAAATATTTAGGACAGTCGTCATTTAGAATTTTATACATGAACACAGCCTTGTTTAACGTCAACTGATCTTTCAAGGGGAGGAAATTTAGGAGCTTTAGTTTATCATCCGTGGACCTATTCAAATCATGCAGAATAAGTTTTGCAGCTCGGCGATGCAGGGAATTGAGTCTTTTTAAATGAACATCACTGCAGTTATCCCAAAGTGTCGAAGCGAAGTTTATATGAGGCATTATGTGGGCGTAATAGAACATTTTGAGTGCTTCAGAATCGGCGAAAGAGAGAGAAAGAGAGAGAGAAAGAGGGAGAGAGAGAGAGAGAGAGAGAGAGAGAGAGAGAGAGAGAGAGAGAGAGAGAGAGAGAGAGAGAGAGAGAGAGAGAGAGAGAGAGAGAGAGAGAGAGAGAGAGAGAGAGAGAGAGAGAAAGCTGAACTGAACTGATTTTTATTTGGCAAGGATTTGTTTGTTTGTTTGCTTAACGCCCAGCCGACCACGAAGGGCCATATCAGGGTTTGGCAAGGATGACGATTTAAGGCTGGGGTTTTTCATAAGAGAGAGCTAGGGGGACGATGATGATGATGATGGAACTTTATTTTTCAAGGATAGAGGTTTAAGGCGACGCCTTTTCTTACAACCGGTCCTTACTTCTAATACAAATGTCTAATAAATGATAAACAAGTAAAGCAACATGACAAATAAACAAATTAAATGAACGACCCAGCACACAATCGACAACTAAGCAAACAAACAAATAAACATAAACAACAAAATGACAAAGTAAGCAACATACAAATCAAAAGCGAAACATGCAACATGTTAATTGAGGTTACACATGTAAAGTGATCGACGGTAAAATGCACACAATACACAACGTTCACACTAATGCTTACAATGATTATGTGGTGTTGATGATGGATGATGATGATGATGGATGGATGATGATGGATGGATGATGATGGATGGATGATGATGGATGGATGATGATGGATGGATGAGGATGGATGGATGAGGATGGATGGATGAGGATGGATGGATGAGGATGGATGGATGAGGATGGATGGATGAGGATGGATGGATGAGGATGGATGGATGAGGATGGATGGATGATGGAGGATGATGGATGATGATGGATGATGGATGATGGATGAGGATGGATGGATGAGGATGGATGGATGAGGATGGATGGATGAGGATGGATGGATGGATGGATGGATGGTGATGGATGGATGGATGGATGGATGGATGGATGGATGGATGGGTGGATGGTGGATGATGGATGATGATGATGGATGATGATGATGGATGATGGATGATGGATGATGGATGAAGTTGATGGATGATTGATGGATGATTGATGGATGATGATGGATGATGGATGAGGATGATGGATGATGGATGATGATGATGGATGATGATGATTGATTGATGATTGATGATTGATGATTGATTGATGATTGATTGATGATTGATTGATGATTGATTGATGATTGATGGATGATTGATTGATGATTGATTGATGATTGATTGATGATTGATTGATGATTGATGGATGATTGATGGATGATTGATGATGGATGATGGATGATGATGGATGATGGATGATGATGGATGATGGATGATGATGGATGATGGATGATGATGGATGATGGATGATGGATGATGATGGATGATGGATGGATGATTGATGGATGATTGATGGATGATTGATGGATGATTGATGGATGATTGATGGATGATTGATGGATGATTGATGGATGATTGATGGATGATTGATGGATGATTGATGGATGATTGATGGATGATTGATGGATGATGATGATGGATAATGATGATGGATAATGATGATGGATGATGATGATGGATGATGATGGATGATGATGATGATGATGATGAGGATGATGGATGATGGATGATGGATGAATGATGATGATTGATGATTGATGATGATGATGATGATGATGATGATGATGACGACGACGATGACGATGATGATGATGATGATGGATGATGGATGAATATGATGATGATGAAGATGATGATGATGAGGACGACTACGACGACGACGACGATGACGATGACGACGATGACGACGATGATGATTGATGATTGATGATTGATGATGATGATGATGATGAGGACGACGACGACGACGATGACGATGACGATGACGATGACGACGACGACGATGATGATTTATGATTGATGATTGATGATGATGATGATGATGATGATGATGATGATGATGATGATGATGATTGATGATGATTGATGACGACGACGACGACGACGACGACGGTGACGGTGACGGTGACGACGATGATGATGATGACGACGAAGAAGACGACGATGATGATGATGATGATTGATGGAAAATCGCAACATCAATTCCACAAAATACATGTAATAAAGAACATATTTTTGTAATTCATACAGCTTTGCCAATTGTTGACAGCTACTTGCATATGTTAAGATTAGTAGCCATCTAGGTAGACATATACCGTAAAATCCCTAGCATAAGCCCACCCCCCCCTGTGCACAGATTTAGGGAAAAATTGGGGGGTGGGCGTCTGCTAGGGATAGACCCCTTTGCACAAAGTAAGTTTTGTGCTCAACCGTGTAATTGAGTGAATACAAACCCCGAAAGCATGTAAGTTAGGTCGTGTGAGTAGAGGTGGAGGAAAAAGGAGAAGCATCGTCAGTCCACCGCTCATGGCAAAGGCAGTGAAATTGACAAGAAGAGCGGGGTAGTAGTTGCGCTAAGAAGGATAGCACGCTTTTCTGTACCTCTCTTTGTTTTAACTTTCTGAGCGTGTTTTTAATCCAAACATATCATATCTATATGTTTTTGGAATCAGGAACCGACAAGGAATAAGATGAAAGTGTTTTTAAATTGATTTGGACAATTTAATTTTGATAATAATTTTTATATATTTAATTTTCAGAGCTTGTTTTTAATCCAAATATAACATATTTATATGTTTTTGGAATCAGCAAATGATGGAGAATAAGATAAACGTAAATTTGGATCGTTTTATAAATTTTTATTTTTTTTTACAATTTTCAGATTTTTCATGACTAAAGTCATTAATTATTTTTTAAGCCACCAAGCTGAAATGCAATACCGAAGTCCGGGCTTCGTCGAAGATTACTTGACCAAAATTTCAACCAATTTGGTTGAAAAATGAGGGCGTGACAGTGCCGCCTCAACTTTCACGAAAAGCCGGATATGACGTCATCAAAGACATTTATCAAAAAAATGAAAAAAACGTATGGGGATTTTATACCCAGGAACTCTCATGTCAAATTTCATAAAGATCGGTCCAGTAGTTTAGTCTGAATCGCTCTACACACACACAGACACACACACACACACACGCACACACACACGCACATACACCACGACCCTCGTTTCGATTCCCCCTCGATGTTAAAATATTTAGTCAAAACTTGACTAAATATAATAAGAAACAAGTCGCGTAAGGCGAAAATACAATATTTAGTCAAGTAGCTGTCGAACTCACAGAATGAAACTGAACGCAAAGCCATTTTTCAGCAAGACCGTATACTCGTAGCATCGTCAGTCCACCGTTCATGGCAAAGGCAGTGAAATTGACAAGAAGAGCGGGGTAGTAGTTGCGCTAAGAAGGATAGCACGCTTTTCTGTACCTCTCTTTGTTTTAACTTTCTGAGCGTGTTTTTAATCCAAACATATCATATCTATATGTTTTTGGAATCAGGAACCGACAAGAAATAAGATGAAAGTGTTTTTAAATTGATTTGGACAATTTAATTTTGATAATAATTTTTATATATTTAATTTTCAGAGCTTGTTTTTAATCCAAATATAACATATTTATATGTTTTTGGAATCAGCAAATGATGGAGAATAAGATAAACGTACATTTGGATCGTTTTATACTTTTTTATTTTTTTTTACAATTTTCAGATTTTTAATGACCAAAGTCATTAATTAATTTTTAAGCCACCAAGCTGAAATGCAATACCGAAGTCCGGGCTTCGTCGAAGATTACTTGACCAAAATTTCAACCAATTTGGTTGAAAAATGAGGGCGTGACAGTGCCGCCTCAACTTTCACGAAAAGCCGGATATGACGTCATCAAAGACATTTATCAAAAAAATGAAACAAACATTCGGGGATTTCATACCCAGGAACTCTCATGTCAAATTTCATAAAGATCGGTCCAGTAGTTTAGTCTGAATCGCTCTACACACACACACAGACACACACACACACGCACGCACACACACACACACACACACACGCACACACACACGCACATACACCACGACCCTCGTTTCGATTCCCCCTCGATGTTAAAATATTTAGTCAAGGCGAAAGGCGAAAATACAATATTTAGTCAAGTAGCTGTCGAACTCACAGAATGAAACTGAACGCAACGCAACGCAGCAAGACCGTATACTCGTAGCATCGTCACTCCACCGCCCGTGGCAAAGGCAGTGCCCGTGGAATTGACAAGAAGAGCGGAGAAGATATAGCACGCTTTTCTGTACCTCTCTTCGTTTTAACTTTCCGAGCGTGTTTTTAATCCAAACATATCATATCTATATATTTTTGGAATCAGGAACCGACAAAGAATAAGATGAAAGTGTTTTTAAATTGATTTCGAAAAAACATTTTGATAATAATTTTTATATATTTAATTTTCAGAGCTTGTTTTTAATCCGAATATATTATATTTATATGTTTTTGGAATCAGCAAATGATGGAGAATAAGATAAACGTACATTTGGATCGTTTTATAAATTTTTATTTTTTTTTACAATTTTCAGATTTTTAATGACCAAAGTCATTAATTAATTTTTGAGCCACCACGCTGAAATGCAATACCGAAGTCCGGGCTTCGTCGAAGATTACTTGACCAAAATTTCAACCATTTTGGTTGAAAAATGAGGGCGTGACAGTGCCGCCTCAACTTTCACGAAAAGCCGGATGTGACGTCATCAAAGACATTTATCGAAAAAAGGAAAAAAACGTTCGGGGATATCAATCCCAGGAACTCTCATGTAAAATTTCATAAAGATCGGCCTAGTAGTTTGGTCTGAATCGCTCTACACGCACGCACGCACGCACGCACGCACGCACACACACACACACACACATACACCACGACCCTCGTTTCGATTCCCCCTCGATGTTAAAATATTTAGTCAAAACTTGACTAAATATAAAAAGGAAAGAAACACGAAAAGGTAAAGAAGGGGGAAAAGATGACTTTTAGAACAGTGCACAAATCCTAGTGAAAGTGAGCCTATATTCTCTTTGAAAAAACGTGCACAACTTTTGGCCCAAAGTGGGGGGTGGGCGTTTGCTAAATGGTGGGCAAATGCTAGGGATTTTACGGTAATGATTATGCAGAGCTTGTTTAAAACTCTTTAGTGAGGTTAATGATCTTATTACAGACGGAATGGAGTTCCACACCATAGAGCCAGGCCAGGGGAGAGGGAGGGAGAGGAAGGGAGAGACTGCGTTAGACCTTAGGAAACCCATAAAGCAGTGGGTGGCGCAGGGGAAGAGGTGGGGGGGGGGGGGTATTCTTATGAAAACTTTCCATTCAAAATTAGAAACACAATATTTACAAGCACACAACATGGTTAATGCATGTTCTTTGGAAGTAAGTCCGGTTTCTTGTCAGTGTCAAAATCAAGTTTCGAACGAAACGAAATGTCAGCAGCGATTTCATGATTGTAACGTTTCCCGCAATGACGTCAGCTGTACCGTGTTGTCAATGTAGTTCGGTGGTATGCAGTCTTTGGCTTTCCTTCTGTTCACATCGTAAGCTGTAAACTTTAGCGTGAAGTAAATCTGGTCCTAGTGGTATGCAGTCTCTGACTTTCCTTCTGTTCACATCGTAAGATGTTATTTTTGTCGTGTAGCAATGTTTAGTCCCGATGGTATGCAGTCTTTGGCTTCTCTGTCGTTCATAGCGTAACCAAAGATGATACCTGAAGTCAAATGAACGTGCACAATGGAACTTTGCCGTATCTGTGATCTGCCAGCACTTTCTTCATCACAGGGCACAGTCACTATAGTCAATGGAAGTGTAGTGAGTCAGCTTTCACCCAACCACACCACAATACTGGCGTCATACGCTAACGTAAAGTATGTTTTTGCTGCAGGCGGTGTGTCAGAGCCTGGGTGCAGCCAATTCAGCAGAAGCTGTTCAGCTGTGCTGTTGCTCTGACCAACTGTCCCAGCCTGCATCGTACTGGCACGTGACACCCGCCGTGTTATCACAGCTGAGCACCTGGTGGCAACACAGGATGGCCTGTACTGTGGACACTCGTCTCACTGATCAACTTTACCTGGATATTGTGGCCAGGTAAGAGAAGTGACATCATGTCCAAAATATGTCATAGTGCTGGAGCAATGTTTATTCTCTTATCTTTCACTGTAATCTTTTATCGTTGGCCGAATCTTATCTGTTTTTGTTGTTTGTTTATTTCTTTATTTTTGTGTGTTACAGGTTCGTTGGACCGGCCACCACGGTGTCTGTCCCCTGCTACAACAACGTACGTGTGGAGGTGCGGACTGCAGGACAGGCGGTGGCGGAACTGGGGCGGAGGCTGGCACTTCTGGTTCTGACCCTGCAACAGCTCGGCCTGCTAAACAGAGACCCGCCACGGGTCTGCATTACGGGAGCGCCAGGAACAGGTGACAAGCTTACACCTTCTCTTGCTAGTTTTTCTTATTTCATTTGTTTCTTTGTTTATTGGTGATCTTGTTGATTTTTGACAGTTCTCTGAACAATGTTGTCCCGGTGAGATGAAAGAAGAGTAGTCACCATGTGAACACTAAGCTCAGTCGTCTGGTTAACGTCTAGGTCCGGCAAGAGCCAGCGCTAAACTGAAGGGGGATAACTCCGCTAACTGCACCTTCAGACAGAGTAGCGCGTGATTGAAAGCAAACGTATTAAAGGACTATGTTCAAAGTCACACAGTTTTCAACGGGAGGTGTTTCTAGGCCTGAAGCCTGCCGATAATTGATCAAAGTTCATGCTGACTTTTCACATGGTTGACTTCACAACATATATTTTGCTGCATCAAATTTTGACTACTTCTTCACCGACAAACAAAAGACCAACCACCACGTACCATTACCACCACCATTACCACCACCATCACCACCACCACCACTACCACCATCACCACCACCATTATCACATCACCATTACCCAGCAAGTACTAATGCTACTGATGGTGATGCTGCTTCCTCCGCCACTACCTTTCAAATTCTTTAACTTTTTATCATCATCATCATCATCTCATCATCATCATCACCCCCCGCGGGTTAGGGGGAGTCCCATATTGGTTGGGACTAGAAAGAATGTACCCGATGCTACCCAGCATGTCGTAAGAGGCGACTAACGGTTCTGTTTCTTCTCTTCTTTTGTCTTATTTCTGCCTTACCAGTCCTTTCACCTATATTTCCTTCCAAGAAAACTCTCCCTACTATTCCCTGCAGTTTTCCAATTCTTTTCTTGTTGTCTTATTTCTACCTGACTGGATCCATCACCTTTATTTCACTTACCAAAAGTCTTCTTTTCCACATCCTTATTTCTCTGCACCCCGCATGTCGTATGAGGCGACTAACGGATTCTGTTTCTCCTTTAACCCTTGTTAAGTGGTTCTTGTATAGAATATAGTCAATGTTTGTAAAGATTTTAGTCAAGCAGTATGTAAGAAATGTTTAGTCCTTTGTACTGGAAACTTGCATTCTCCCAGTAAGGTCATATATTGTACTACGTTGCAAGCCCCTGGAGCAATTTTTTGATTAGTGCTTTTGTGAACAAGAAACAATTAACAAGTGGCTCTATCCCATCTCTCCCTCCCCCCCCCCCTTTCCCCTATCCTATCTCCCCCCCCTTTCCCTCGTCGCGATATAACCTTCGTGGTTGAAAACGACGTTAAACACCAAATAAAGAAAGAAAGAATCATCATCATCACCATCATCATCATCATCGTCGTCGTCGTCGTCATGAACGATAACAAATCATCGTCGTCGTCATTGTTGTTGCAGCAAACGATACTGACAGAACAATGTTTCTGATTTCCCTACAGTGCACCGATTCCTGTTAGATTGCTCAAATGACGTCTTCTTTGAATGCATGACGCAATGTGTGTGACGTTATTTTCGTCAAGTGTTACTTTGTCCTCGTGTACCAGAAGGTTCCTGTTTTGTTGAAGAGACGGTTTGTTTTGTGCACGCTATGTGTGTCCTTTGATTCTATGTGTGTCGTCTGGTTCCATGCAAAATGTGTCAACTGAAGGAAAGGCATCCAGCTGACAGAGAGTAAAGTTTGTAACTGACATGTTGGTTTAGTCTCCATGGAATTTATTTTCTAAAATAATGTTTTTCTTGGCAGTTATATCTATGTTCATGCATATTGCTGTGTTCCTGATGCTGTGGTTCGCGTGTAGCAGGTGACACGAACTGAATGTCACAGAGCCTTGCTTTCACACTGTTTTGTAATACTAGATTGTTTTAATTATGTTTTGTAATACTAGATTGTTTTAATTATGTTTTGTAATACTAGATTGTTTTAATTATGTTTTGTAATACTAGATTGTTTTAATTATGTTTTGTAATACTAGATTGTTTTAATTATGTTTTGTAATACTAGATTGTTTTAATTATGTTTTGTAATACTAGATTGTTTTAATTATGTTTTGTAATACTAGATTGTTTTAATTATGTTTTGTAATACTAGATTGTTTTAATTATGTTTTGTAATACTAGATTGTTTTGATTATGTTTTGTGTGTGAACAGGTAAGACAGGTCTGGTACTGCAGGGGTGGAGGTGGCTGATCGTAGGCCTACATCTTCCCTAACAACAGGGACACGATCTGCAAGTCGTCTCTATGTGTACCACTGCCTTGTTTTCACATTATTCAGAAATATATTATCATAAATATGGTTTTATTTCCAACAGGTAAGACGGTGGTGCTGGCACTGAAGGGGTTGAGGTGGCAGCGAATGGGCCGGATGTGCACGTCGTCTGGGCATATTACATTTACCATAGTTTCACAGTACTTTGCAACATACTAACCTAAATATGTCTGTGTTCCAACAGGTAAGACGGTGGTGCTAGTGCTGCAGGGGGTGAGGTGGCTGCGAGAGGGGCACGATGTGCACGTCCTGTCGACATGGTACGAAACCCGGGCCGTCAGCACATCCATTACACAACAGCTGGGGATGTCGCTGAGCGCGGGACCGAAGCCTTCCCTGACACCAGGTAGCGTGACGTACCACACATACGACTTCTACAACAGGGAGGAAGATGTGGAGAAGGCTGTCACCGACCTCGTGGCATGTGTGAAAAACGGCCACCTCTACGTCTTGCTTGATGAGGCGTACTTTGACAGCAGGTTTGTGTTCATACGTGTGTGTGACAGTGAGTGTGTGTGTGTGTGTGTGTGTTTGCTAGTGTGTGTGTAACAGTGAGTGTGTGTGTGTGTGTGTGTGTGTGTGTGTGTGTGTGTGTGTGTGAGAGAGAGAGAGAGAGAGAGAGAGAGAGAGAGAGAGAGTGTTGTAAACGACTCATGTCTGTATCGTACACCACTGTTTATGGGTGGTATGGCTTGTTGGTATCATAAGAATGTGCATTAGATGAGAAAGGCGTCATTGTTGCTAACACATCGAATTGTGTCATAACTATACTTGCGTACTGTTAATAATGATCATCACCTGAAAAAATCTGTTTTGCAAAAGAGACACACATATATATCGAACACCTTATCTCCATTTTGTGTCACACATCTCTAACACCTTGTCTCCATTCTGTGTCACATATCTCTAACACCATGTCTCCATTCTGTGTCACACATCTCTAACACCATGTCTCCATTCTGTGTCACACATCTCTAACACCATGTCTCCATTCTGTGTCATACATCTCTAACACCATGTGTCCATGTTGTGTCACACATCTCTAACACCATGTCTTCATTCTGTGTCACACATCTCTAACACCATGTCTCCATTCTGTGTCACATATCTCTAACACCATGTCTCCATTCTGTGTCACACATCTCTAACACCATGTCTCCATTCTGTGTAACACATCTCTGACACCATGTCTCCATTCTGTGTAACACATCTCTAACACCATGACTCCATTCTGTGTCACACATCTCTAACACCATGACTCCATTCTGTGTCACACATCTCTAACACCATGACTCCATTCTGTGTCACACATCTCTAACACCATGTCTCCATTCTGTGTCACATATCTCTAACACCATGTCTCCATTCTGTGTCACACATCGCTAACACCATGTCTCCATTCTGTGTCACACATCTCTAACACCATGTCTCCATTCCGTGTCACACATCTCTAACACCATGTCTCCATTCCGTGTCACACATCTCTAACACCATGTCTCCATTCTGTGTCACACATCTCTAACACGATGTCTCCATTCTGTGTCACACATCTCTAACACCATGTCTCCATTCTGTGTCACATATCTCTAACACCATGTCTCCATTCTGTGTCACACATCTCTAACACCATGTCTCCATTCTGTGTAACACATCTCTAACACCATGTCTCCATTCTGTGTCACACATCTCTAACACCATGACTCCATTCTGTGTCACACATCGCTAACACCATGACTCCATTCTGTGTCACACATCTCTAACACCATGACTCCATTCTGTGTCACACATCTCTAACACCAATGACCATGTCTCCATTCTGTGTCACACATCCCCAACATCATGTTTCCATTCTGTGTCACACATCTCTAACACCATGTCTCCATTCTGTGTCACACATCTTTAACACCATGTCTCCATTCTGTGTCACACATCTCAAACACCATGTCTCCATTTTGTGTCACACATCTCTAACACCATGTCTCCATTCTGTGTCACAGTGATAAGCCTGGTCCAGCTCACATACGGCTGGTATCACAGCTAGCGCAGCGAGTACCACACCTGTACCTGTGGTGTGCCACTGTTTACAACGACGACATACCCCCAGCACTGCAGACAGAGGTGTTCACTGTCCCCCTCCGCTCGGCGCCCGCCGTCCTTCGTGAAATACAGACAGGATTGCAAGGGTATGACGTAGTCCACGACTACAGTGACAGCGGCGTGCCTGCCCCTGGGGACGGGCTGAGCGTGATACAGCTGAGTCACCATGGCAACGCTCACACTGGTCGGTGGCCGTTGGACTGCGCACAGTGTGGTCAGGATATCGCTGCCGTGCTGCGCCGTCTGGGTGTGGGTGAGTTGTGTAGCTGATGATGATAATGATTGTGGTGGTGGTGGTGGTGGTGGTGGTGATGGTGGTGGTGGTGATGATGATGATGATCATGATGATGATGATGATGATGATGATGATGATGATGATGATGATGATGATAATGATAGTGGTGAAGGTGATGGTGGCGGTGGTAATGGCAATTGTGGAAGGGTTGAGTGAAGGGTAAAATTCCCGTTTCCCTACACCCCCCCCCCCCCCCCCCCCCCCACCCCACTCGTCTCTCACACACAAACACACACGACAAACTCAGTCTGCCAGGGGAAAAAAGGAAGCACATCGACCATAATTACGTCATTTCATTTGACGTAAATTAAAAAATTACGTCATGACGTCTACGTGTTGCTGTCTGTGTTTGTCAAATGTACAAACTTTGAGATGATTTTATAACTCAGGTGCGTTTGTATGCTTGTGTGTGTGTTAGGGGGGGGGGGGGGCAGAAAACAAGTAAAGGGATGTGTTGTGTCAGGTGTTTGCTTGACATATCAATATTTATATTGCTCATACTATACGTTTAACCGTTCCAACGGTCTTTCCCTGCAGGTAGCAGCGTCGCCAACAGACCCTCCCGGCTGAGCTACCATGATGTGTTCGTCCTGACCAGAAGCGACGATTTACATGATGACGTCACGGATGAGGCAGGGCGGGTGACGTCACCAGCTAGCGGCGTGGTGCGGGGACTGAAGGATGCAGGTGTACCGGTGATTGTGTTGGGGAGACAAGACTTCCTACACAACAGGGCGAGGTGGGAGGGAGCTGTGCAGGACGTGGCGGTGGCGGCAACGGACACAGTGACAGTAGCGTGGTATGACTGGGTGACAGGCCTGGAGCGGCGCGTGGTGGCCATGTTACAGGCCAGAGATCAGGATGATGATGATAGAGGGCTGACTGATGAGTGGATTGATCATGATGACAGGCTGATTGCAGTATCACGCTGCACCACACAGCTCATCATGGTCCGCACGCCTCCTGTCACCACCACCACCACCCCACCATCCCATACAACAACCACTGCGACCACTACGACTACCCACGCCACAACCTAATACAACAACCACTACCACTGCCACCACCGCAACGACCACCGACACCACCAGCGACGCGACGACAACCACAACCACCACCACTGAACACAAGAGGAGGAGATTCAGGAAATGGGTCTTGTCATGAAATGCCGCCATCAACGTCGCCCACACCACGACCACCACTACCTCCTCAATGCAGCCTCCACCACCAACATTGTCACCACCACCACCCGTTAACGCACCCCGCCGTCGTCACAACAAAAAGAAGAAGAAGAAACAACAACAAAACAACAACAACAACAACAACAACAACAACAACAACAACAACATTAGTGTCGCCCAAAACACATGTGTTTTACTTCCTGGTTGGTATCGCGGATTGTTCACAGAATGTTATCACTTGGAGATTTCCTTGCAAGATTTCGTCACGTTCTATGACGCAAAACAAGAATTGACGTCATCTTGATTGTGTTTTACGTCTTTCAGATCTTGTCCCGCTGACTGCCCTTCAACACTGTTTCCCTTGTTGCATTTATTTGTTGAGATGCACGGCTTTTTAATGTTCATGACACGTGTACCACTTGTGCGACTTTCACCGATGGTCACCCTGTTAAAACAATAATGACAAGTACCGTAATGGTATATTGTTTACTGAAACACCTGTGACCGTTACCGCTGTGGTCTTTTGTGCACTGAAACACCTGTGTCATTTACTGGTAAGACTGGTAAGACTGGTAAGACTGGTAAGACTGGAAAGACTGGTGAGACTGGTAAGACTGGTAAGACTGGTGAGACTGGTAAGACTGGTAAGACTGGTGAGACTGGTGAGATGGTAAGACTGGTTAAACTGGTGAGACCGGTGAGACTGGTAAGACTGGTGAGACTGGTGAGACTGGTGAGACTGGTAAGACTGGTAAGACTGGACTGGTAAGACTATTACCGCTGGGTTCTACGGTGCACTGAAACACCTGTCAGTGTTAGCGTTGTGGTCTACTGGTCTGTTGTTTATAACACCTGTCACATTGCCTGAAACACCTGTAACTGTAGCACTAAGGTGTATGCTTATCGCTCAGTGAAACACCCGTGATGTACCGTTCACTAGACACCTGTGACTTTACCGCTGTGTTGTAGCGTTCACTAGACACCTGTGACTTTACTGCTGTGTTGTAGCGTTCACTTGACACCTGTGACTTTACCGCTGTGTTGTTGCGTTCACTAGACACCTGTGACTTTACCGCTGTGTTGTAGCGTTCACTGGACACCTGTGACTTTACCGCTGTGTTGTAGCGTTCACTAGACACCTGTGACTTTACCGCTGTGTTGTAGCGTTCACTAGACACCTGTGACTTTACCGCTGTGTTGTAGCGTTCACTAGACACCTGTGACTTTACCGCTGTGTTGTTGCGTTCACTAGACACCTGTGACTTTACCGCTGTGTTGTAGCGTTCACTAGACACCTGTGACTTTACCGCTGTGTTGTAGCGTTCACTGTAGCACTTGTAGCCTTTAAGAGTGTACAATGTTTACTGCGTGCTTGAAAAGTAGATAGCAAAAAATGGCATTTGTCAACAACAAAATCACACACCACATGTTTTAATAAAATTGTTTTTGCTCTTCTATCTGTCTTAATTAGTGTGTGTGTGTGAGTGTGTGGTGTGTGTGTGTGGTTTGTGTGTGGTGTGGTGTGTGTGTGTGTGTGTGGTGTGTGTGTGTGGTTGTGTGTGGTGTGTGTGTGTGTGGTATGTGTGTGGTGTGTGTGGTGTGTGTGTGGTGTGTGTGATGTGTGTGTGTGTGTGGTGTGTGTGTGTGTGTGTGGTATGTGTGTGGTGTGTGTGATGTGTGTGTGTGTGTGTGTGTGTGTGGTGTGTGTGTGTGTGGTGTGTGTGGTGTGTGTGGTGTGTGTGTGGTGTGTGTGTGTGTGGTGTGTGTGGTGTGTGTGTGTGTGTGTGTGTGTGTGGTGTGTGTGTGTGTGTGTGTGTGTGTGTGGTGTGGTGTGTGTGTGTGGTGTGTGTGTGTGGTGTGTGTGTGTGGTGTGTGTGTGGTGTGTGTGTGCGTGTGTGTGTGTGTGGCCGCGTGACACATTTTTAATCTAAGACAACACAAACGTTCTACATAATTAGGTAAAAATCTGTTCAAAATTACACAGTATGCAGTAAATTACCAGCTTGAAAATCGCTTCATCCCGAAGGGACATAACTGCCATTTTATCCAGCATGTAAATACAAAATAAAAAGACAACCTCAAAACAAAAGATCACAAAACCCTTCTACAAACAAAACACATGAACAAAGAAAATGTTTTGATGATCACTAAAAACAACAAAAAGGGGATAAAAAGGTTCCACACCTCGTGCATGGTACACACAGTGACGTCAGCTGTGTGTGTGTGTGTGCCCGGTGTATGTGTGTCTGTATGTTTGTGTGTGTGTGTTTGTTTGTGTGTCTGTGTGTGTGTGTGTATGTGTGTATGTGTGTGTGTGTATGTATGTGTATGCATGTGTGTGTGTGTGTGAGTGTGCGTGCTTGCCTTCGTGCGTGTGTGTGCGTCTGTCTGCCTGCCTTTCTGTCAGTTTGTCGTTCTGTCGTTCTGTCGGTGTGTCTGCTTTTAATCACACGAGAGCACTGACCACAATTAAAGCAAAACGCAAAGTCAGTGTGACCTGGAAGATTTGGCTGAGTGTTAGACATGGTGGAGAGGGGAAGGGCGGGGCTGGCGGGAAGGGGAGACGATGGAGAAAGTCAAATATCGATGCACGGCAATGCCGGACGACCCCATAGTTACGTTATCTGTGAGTCGTTTCAAATTGTGTTTTCGCTTCGTTTTCTTCAAACTTCTTCCCTTCCAGCCAAAACATGTCAAAACTCTATCCCAAACCCATACTTTTCATTTCCAACAGAAATTACGCCGATTCTACCAGTGCACCCAATGGTCCTGCCCTCGTCCCACCACCCACCCATCCACCACCCACCCCCACCCCAACCCCCTTACCCCATAATGTGTTTTCCTCAACAAGTGCACCATAGCGTTGCGCACAAAGCGACAATAAGCAATTTGTGGAATGTGTCTCCCGCTCGGCGCGTCGTGTTTACGGGTGGGGTGGGGGTGGCGTGCGGGGGGGGGGGGGGGGGGGGTGTGGGGAGGGGAGTATTGGAGGAGTGGATCAATAATTGCCTTTCGACGACCCCCCGGTACCCTCATCCGTCGTAAATATGCTGACGCAAGGGGCAGAGGGCGGAGGGTGGGGGGGGGGGTGGAGTGGAGGGATGTACGTGTGGATGGGGGAGGGAAAGGCATAACATTTTGAAAAGTGTTTGTGTGTGTGTGAGTGTGTGTGTGTGTGTGTGTGTGTGTGTGTGTGTGTGTTTTGTGTTTATGTGTGTGCGTGTGTGCTGTGTGTTACCATAAAAACAATTATCTTGGAGCTTAAACGATTTTGAGTGTGGGCATAACAACAATTTCGGAGCCACTCAGAAGCATGCAGACAACTTTCACTCCATAATGTCCATCCATCCAAAGTGACATGTTTTTTGTCCTCCCATTGGTTGTAACCAGCAGACCTTGAGACAGGCTACCCGAAATCCCCCCCCCCCACCCCCATAGATATGCCGCCCCCCCCTCCCCCCTTACAGCTCCCCCCGCCTGCCTCGCTTGCACCCATCGCTTTCATAAAGACATCCCCTTGTTGGTCAATTACCTAGACCCCGTTCGTCTTGAAATGACGCCAAATATAGTCCTGTTAAAATGCACGACGGAAAGCTGCAGAACGAAACAAAACTCGAAACTGACACATCACACGAATGCTATCTATGTCAAAAGTTGTAATCTAAACCACTCTGATTTCATCTGAATTTGTGAAGAAGCTGACGGGAAGAACACATTGTGCGTGGTTGACAGTCTGCTTGGCCTTGTTGACATGAATCATCTGAAGGAATGGTCACCGGCACGGTTGGCCTAGTGGTAAGGCGTCCGCCCCGTGATCGGTAGGTCGTGGGTTCGAACCCCGGCCGGCCGGGTCATACCTAAGACTTTAAAATTGGCAATCTAGTGGCTGCTCCGCCTGGCGTCTGGCATTATGGGGTTAGTGCTAGGACTGGTTGGTCCGGTGTCAGAATAATGTGACTGGGTGAGACATGAAGCCTGTGCTGTGACTTCTGTCTTGTGTGTGGCGCACGTTAAATGTCAAAGCAGCACCGCCCTGATACACGCCGTGGATCGTGTAACTCTGCATTTGCGCCACCGCAACTTTTTATCGCTTCACGCCGACGAAGAGGCAAGCTGCAAGGTAGGTCTCTCACAGAAAATGAAAATTTGTAGGACTTTCAGGCATCATCTAGATTCTTCATTAGTACATTTTAAAGAAGTATATACTCAAGGTCTAAGGTACGTGCTTTTTTAGTCGAAATGTCAGGTTTCGGCAGTTCAGAAGTCCGATTTCTGCTGGAATTGTAGCTGAAATTGCACGATTTGTCCCTTCCTTCGTAACTTCAACGAAACAGCACTAGTTGATGCATTCCCGTGATGATATCCTGTGAGCTAAACATATCCTTTGTATTCTTGATGAATGCTGTTGCACAATTTTGTCTTTGGGTGACGCACGCGGCAAAAGAAAACACAAACAATTAGACTTCATGTTATACGCCACCGATGCTTGGTGTAATTCGCCACCGCAATTTCACGTCTTGGATGTTATTCGCCACCGCAACTGTCTAATGAATTGCATAATATGTTGAAGAGTTCAGTGATTCTGTCACTTCCAATTGAAAATATTGATTTGGAGTTGTTCAGTTCAGTATATAGTTCAGCTTTTGTAGAACACGTTTCTGAGACGCACCTGGCGGCGTTTCACTCCCACATTCTTCGTCATTCTTCTTTCCCGAAAAACGTCACGTCTGTCAGAGGCGTTCTTTTCTCTTCCAGCGTCAAACTGATGAGTTTTTGTGTTGTCGCTGGTAATAAGAATGACTGAATTTTAGAATTATTTCACACACATAAACACCAACGAAGCTTAAGAATTTTAGAATTATGTGGTATTTGGCCCCACAATGTTTTTAACAGGAGCGTTCCAGGCCCAGTTTCAGACTCAAGTGACCGCAAATCAAACAGGAAGAGGTAGGTTCCATATTGTCAAACTTAGTGATTTCAGCCACTGAGTGTTTATTGCTAGAATGGCAAGAATCGCTGCGCTCGTCAATCACATATGCTTATACAATAACTTTTCTGACGGGATACGAGTGGTTTGATTGCAGATGGATTTGGAACAGTCCGGGCAAACCATTGACAGCTTCCTTGATGTCAGTGATGTGGTAGAAGTTACTACTCGACCACCAGTGACTTCGACACCGCAGAAAAAGAAGTCAGAGCAAAAGCAGTGTTTATGCCCAGAATGTGGGAAAACATATAAACACCAACGAACATTAAGAAACCACAGGCTCTGCCATCACACAGAGGGTGGGGGTCCAAGGGTTACCTGTGGGATGTGCAAAAAAAACATTCACGAGGTCTGCAGACCTCCAGTCACATGTGAACAAACAGCACATCGGGCAAAAACCCGACTGCTCCAAGTGCCACAAAAAATGTGCGTGCAAACGCAATGCAAACCCAAACCGCCACACATGTGTGCAAATCATTAAGTACGCGTGTGATGTCTGTGGCAAAGAGTATAAACACAAATCAACACTCAAGGCTCACACCAACACACACACACACTTGCTCACTCCTGCCCAAGAAGAAGAAGAAGAAGAAGAAGAAGAAGAAGAAGAAGAAGAAGAAGAAGAAAAAGAAGAAGAAGAAGAAGAAGAAGAAATACTACAGTTTGATTTGTTAACTCATGGTGCCTTTAAATCCTTTGCATAGGCAAGATCACGCCACGCCCCTGAGTTTAAAACTTGCAGCACTAAAATTCTCCTATCAATTGCTGTCAGTTTTGTGACAAAATTAAGGTTTAAATGCCTCCACGATGTTGATGCGTTTGAAAATAACAATTTGCGTAGTGCGGTGGCGAATAACAAAAAATGCGGTGGCGAGTGACATCTAACATTGAATTGATGCGGTGGCGAATTACAGAGAGTTGTTGACACTCTGTTTTTATCTGCTTCTTGCAAAGTATACATGGAACTATATACAGAGAAACTACACGTGGAGATTCATAAAACATTAAAGTTATCAGTGAACATGTCCAAGAATAACCAGTAATCTCCGTTTTGTTGCATTTGACGCAGAAACTGAAAATATGCCCAAAACATGGGGAAACGAGAAGAAAAACAGATCGTCACGATCACCAGGGCCATCAAAGCATCAAAAAATATATACAGAAATATAGCTAAGGATATAAGTATGTGAAATGCAACACTTGAGAACATGCTGAGTGCCTAGCATTCTAACAATTTAATTTATCATTCGAGAGATCTACCTCGCAGCTTGCCTCTTCGTCGGCGTGAAGCGATAAAAAGTTGCGGTGGCGCAAATGCAGAGTTACACGATCCACGGCGTGTGATATGGCCCTTCGTGGTCGGCTGGGCGTTAAGCAAACAAAAACAAAAAACAAAAAAAAGGAATGGTCACAAACTATTACAGTGACAAAATGGAAATGACACATACAAGTGTCAGTACGTCACGTGTGCGCTTTGGAAAAAAACAAACCTTCTTATTATCTTTTCTTGGCCAAGCCCAGTGAGTAGCAGCATTTTGCCAGAACAAGGTCGCATGGTAACTTACCGCCGACTGAGAATGGGTTCAGTGCATACTGTGTCGGCCCGTATTCTCAGCGCACCCAGTGAGACACTCATAAGGAAGACAGGTGATTGGTTTAAACAAGTTTATTCAGTAGATTTCATTAGAAAATTGCCGCATACAAGAAATAAGGAACATGGAGCACAACAAGCTAGGCTTATGAGCGTACTCTTAAAAGCAAATGAAATTTGGCGGACGATTGTAATATAACAAGTTTGAAATAGTGTCAAAATACTAATGGTGAATTATGGTAGACAATCATTGCTGGCTTCGTGGTCTGGTATTGTTTTTTTCGCACACGGGGCTTACACATCACTCAAACACACATTTCTACACACTCAGTCACACGCTATCATGCACACACAAGCATACGGGATGGTGACAACACGCACTCGAACAACACACACAGCACAAAACGAATGAACATTTCACACATTTCACTATTGAATCACTGGAGATCATTAATTATGGAACACGTACCACGACACCTCTCCTCACACACAAGACGAACACACAGTTGGGCACTGCACTAACACTAATACTAACAATAACACTAACACGCTTCCATCTGATTCCTTGGAATGTAAAAGCGGTCCTTAATTCAGCCCGAAGTCGACTTCTGGAAGACTTGGCGAAGTCTGTTGACCCAAAACTCAGTGCTGAAGGTCCGTGCGGCCAGCTTTGTGAAGTATACTTGGCGAAGTCTTTTGACCAAAAACTCAGTGCTGAAGGTCCGTGCGGCCAGCTTTGTGAAGTATACTTGGCCCGGTTAAGGACAGGCTCTATGTTCACATGTAAGAAATCACATCATTGAAGTCCTTGATATTACCCAGTCCGAACGAAGCTCACCCCACTGTCCACTGCCAAAAGTTAACATCCGTTGCCATTAGTTTCTTCTTTCTCAGCTGCAGAAATCAAACTTCTTCTTCTGCGTTCATGGGCTGAAACTCCCACGTTCACTTGTGTTTTTGCACGAGTGGATTTTTACATGTATGACCGTTTTTACCCCGCCATTTTAGGCAGCCATACGCCGCTTTCGAAGGAAGCATGCTGGGTATTTTTGTGTTTCTACAACCCACCGAACTCTGACATGGATTACAGGATCTTTTCGTGCGCACTTGGTCTTGTGCTTGCATGTACACACAAAGGGAGATAAGGCACTAGCAGGTCTGCACATAAGTTGACCTGGGAGATCGGAAAAATCTCCACCCTTAACCCACCAGGCGGCAGCGGCCGGGATTCGAACCCACAACTTTCTGCTTGGGAGGCCGGCGTCTTACCACTAGGCCACTGAGCCCGTCAGATATGAAACTGAATATCTAATCACAATAATTAACAAAAATCTATCATCCCACAACACATCAAAAACACATCCGTGAACAGCTCAGATCATGGGTCATTTTAACACCTTCACATTTAAATGCTTATTTTATAGCCATCCATTGAATTGAGAAGAAAACAAAGCATACTAAACTGCTAAGCATGAATCAAACAATAAGAAAATAAAAAGAAACAACAGCATCGTTTTGTATGTGTGGGTAGTAAACACGTTTTATTTACAAAACACGGCGGAAAATAGCGACAAATTTGTTGCACAGCGACAGGTCACTTTCTTCAACCAAGGCCAGTACTTTCATACATGACAAAGGAAAGCAAATATGGCCTGAATAATAAAGTTATAGTGTTCCTTTGCGTGTCTGAGTGATAAACTGTTTTAACCAACTATCTTCTGAAACGTAATTGCACTCAGCAGATTTTGTCTTCAGCTCATAACTTTCGTGTCACACGGTCTTTGCGACAAACAGATAGATCGCATTCTCGCAGAAAATCATTGACAACACAGACCAGTCATTTTTAGCATTGCATTTGGGAAGGGCTACTATTATAGTGTGTTTTAAGAAAGAAAAACATTACAGTATCGGCAAAACACGACCAAATAAGTTTTCGTGTCACAGCGTTATGGGCGTGAGATTGTGTTCTCACACTGTAGCAAAATCATTGACAACACAGACAAGTCAGTTTTAGCATAGACATTGGGAAAGGCTACTATTATAGTGTGTTTTAGGAAAGAAAAACATTATAGTATCAGCAGAACACGACCAAATCATTTGCGTTTTGGGCGTTATGGGCGTTTTTTCACACTGCAGATCATATCTCAAAAACTACGGAGTGGATCTTTATGAAATTTGATATGGATATTTTTGACTGGATTTTCTCATAGAAGGTTTTCCCGTTTATTGATAGGACAGTTTGATGACGTCATATTTTACCGTTTGCCAAAAGGTCGAGGCAGCACTTTCACAGTTACAGTTTTTCATCAATTTGATCGAATTTCTTATCACACAATCTCAGATCTAGGCCGGATTATGGGATTGCATTTCAGTTTGGTCACTTAAAGTTTTGTTATTGAAATGTTTGTTCGAAATATGTCATTTTTTCAAATTTTTAAAAACTAATATTTGAAACAAAAAAATTATATTGGTGTATTCCCTATTGCGTCCTGTATCTAAAACTATATAGTTTTGTTGTTTTGTATTGATAATTATGCTTAAAAATGAAGAAAACCGATAAATAACCACTATCTTTATTTATGAAAAAAGACACTTAACAAGAAGAGCAAACGCTCGATCGAGTCACTTTCGCAGTTCTGAATATTATATGAGGCATCAGATGGACAGGAAGAAATTGCTATTCACAACACAATGCATACCTGAAGCATACCTGTGACCTTGAAAAAGGTCAAAGGTCACCAAAGCAGACGTCAAAGTGTAGAGGTCACTGGGAGTCACGTTCACATAAAATTTGAGCCCGGTCACTTTTATAGTTTCCGAGAAAAGCCCAACGTTAAGTTGTGTGTTGCCGAACAGAAAAGGCTAGTTATCTCCCTTGTTTTTCTGATAACGTTCGTAAAAGGCTACAGATGTAAATACTTTGATGTAAAGAATAATCCTACAAAGTTTCAATCACATCCGATGAACTTTGTCAAAGATATAAAATGTCTAATTTTTCCTTTGACGCTGACCTGTGACCTTGAAAAAGGTCAAAGGTCAACGAAACCATCGTTAAAGTGTAGAGGTCATTGGAGGTCACGACTAAACAAAATATGAGCCCGATCGCTTTGATAGTTTCCGAGAAAAGTCCAACGTTAAGGTGGTGTCTACGGACGGCCGGCCGGACGGACGGCCGGCCGGCCGGACAGACTAACACTGACCGATTACATAGTCACATTTTCTCAAGTGACTCAAAAACAACTTCTATCTATTCCTTACCATTTTCTGATTCCAAATATATATAGTTTCATGGTGTTTGACGTTGAAAATAGGCTAAAACTTAACAAACTCGGATCGTTGAATGGAAATTATACTTCCAAGCTCCGTGCAGCTGACAACATGATAAAAACACGTCATTTCAAGTGTGGAACACGCTCATGACGTCATACTGAAAGGTGATGAATTATGGCTTCACCTTGCGATGTTTCATTTCAAACATTGTAACATTTTTAAAGGGGTTTCTTTCTCAGATTTATGTTTGCCCTCTGTCTGTCTCTCTATGTCTCCGTCTGTCTGACTGATTCAATTAAAATGTGTAATTACTTAGTTTTGCAAAAGTCAAACTAAGTAAGATATACCTAATTGATTCAGGTCTCTAAATTCTTATTGTAAAATTGTGAGTTTTATTCAAAACAAATTTAATTGGTGTTTTAAACTCAATAATGGGGCATGCTGTGATGAGTAGAAGAATGTGTGCTTACGAGCAGAAAAAGCCCATCAAAGTCAAGAATCGTGTTTTTCTTTTTCTATTTTCACCTTGTAGCTTCATACAGACACTAAGCAACAGTGTAGTTCCACTTCCAGTGCAATATCTTGTACTTTAATTTTGACCATCTGTGTAACACTTTATTGACCCATGATCTGAGCTGTTCACATCCGCATTCAACAATCTCTGGTCACAATAGCGAGGTCAGTCTGAACTATGAAGTGGACCTTGCCCAACTAGGTGATCTTTGTTGCATTCTAATCTAAACAATTGTCCTCAGGTGAGATTGGAATGTTCCCAAGCTACAATATTTACATGTTACAAATACTGATTCATAATATTGAACAAAATCATGAAATTTTACAACTGCACACTGCAACTGATGAAACAGGAACATAAACTGTATCTCAATATACCGGCACGGTGGCCTAGTGGTAAGGCGTCCGCCCCGTGATCGGGAGGTCGTGGGTTCAAACCCCGGCCGGGTCATACCTAAGACTTTAAAATTGGCAATCTAGTGGCTGCTCCGCCTGGCGTCTGGCATTATGGGGTTAGTGCTAGGACTGGTTGGTCCGGTGTCAGAATAATGTGACTGGGTGAGACATGAAGCCTGTGCTGCGACTTCTGTCTTGTGTGTGGCGCACGTTATATGTCAAAGCAGCACCGCCCTGATAATTATGGCCCTTCGTGGTCGGCTGGGCGTTAAGCAAACAAACAAGTGTATCTCAATATGCACAACACAATCCAACCGGTAAGGTTTGCGTATTCCACTCGTTGAGTTCAGTGAAGGGGTGAATGGTCGGCAACTGAATGTTGATTTATACAGTGCCTGCATCGTGCTTTCTCTTGTGGAGCAGTAGCACGTCTGACCGATGAAACCTTTCTCCACACTCTTGACAGGAATAGGGCTTCTCTCCTGCAACACAGTCAAACACACACACATAACACTTCTGGAAGAATTGCTCAAACAAAACTTTTAAGTCACCGTCAGAAAGATATGTGGGGGGGCATGTGGGAATGTCCCTGTGCAAATCCCTACAACTATGCAAACAGTCCCACACCAGAGAGAGAGAAACTCAAGTTTTACTCCCTCACGACAAAGCCATTAGGGGCATGTTCCCAGGTTTTACCCTGACTTTAGAAGAGATACACAAGTGTATGCATATTTAGGTACATGTAATATCAGCCATCTGCACTTATGGCAGAATGATGGAGGTCTTGTACGTGCCATTGTGGTGACACGGGGGCGGAACATGGATACGATCTCTAAGTCTGCACATAAAGTTGACCTGTGTCCGGCCCACATTCGAACCTGCGACCTTAGGATCACACGTCCAGTGCTCTACCAACTGAGCTACCAGTGCCCTGCTGCAAGTCATGAATAATAATATACAGAAGACGGAAAGGTCACTGAGCTTGGCTGGGGAAAGGTCACTGAGCTTGGCTGGGGAAAGGTCACTGAGCTTGGCTGGGGAAAGGCTTTGCAAGAGGGGACACATGGAAGGCACGCTGTAGATTTCTCCTTACTTGTCAACTTCACTCAAATGGATATTGCACGTAATGCGTTTTAACATGGAACAACCAACGCCATCAAAAACAGCAATTCTAGTAATGCATACAATCATGTCAACTACATATTTTAGCACAGAACAGACCTCGCCGTGACAGCGGCCCGCTCCCCCCGCTACACAAACACATTACTTCCCTTTAGCCTTGCGTCCCATTGTTCACTCTCTGTACACACCTGTATGCAGTCAAACACATTACTTCCCTTTAGCCTTGCGTCCCATTGCTCACTCTCTGTACACACCTGTATGCAGTCAAACACATTACTTCCCTTTAGCCTTGCGTCCCATTGCTCACTCTCTGTACACACCTGTATGCAGTCAAACACATTACTTCCCCTTAGCCTTGCGTCCCATTGCTCACTCCCTGTACACACCTGTATGCAGTCAAACACATTACTTCCCTTTAGCCTTGCGTCCCATTGCTCACCCCCTGTACACACCTGTATGCAGTCAAACACATTACTTCCCTTTAGCCTTGTGTCCCATTGCTCACTCCCTGTACACACCTGTATGCAGTCAAACACATTACTTCCCTTTAGCCTTGCGTCCCATTGCTCACTCTCTGTACACACCTGTATGCAGTCAAACACATTACTTCCCTTTAGCCTTGTGTCCCATTGCTCACCCCCTGTACACACCTGTATGCAGTCAAACACATTACTTCCCTTTAGCCTTGCGTCCCATTGCTCACTCTCTGTACACACCTGTATGCAGTCAAACACATTACTTCCCTTTAGCCTTGCGTCCCATTGCTCACTCCCTGTACACACCTGTATGCAGTCAAACACATTACTTCCCTTTAGCCTTGCGTCCCATTGCTCACTCTCTGTACACACCTGTATGCAGTCAAACACATTACTTCCCTTTAGCCTTGCGTCCCATTGCTCACTCTCTGTACACACCTGTATGCAGTCAAACACATTACTTCCCTTTAGCCTTGCGTCCCATTGCTCACTCTCTGAACACACCTGTATGCAGTCAAACACATTACTTCCCTTTAGCCTTGCGTCCCATTGCTCACTCTCTGTACACACCTGTATGCAGTCAAACACATTACTTCCCTTTAGCCTTGCGTCCCATTGCTCACTCTCTGTACACACCTGTATGCAGTCAAACACATTACTTCCCTTTAGCCTTGCGTCCCATTGCTCACTCTCTGAACACACCTGTATGCAGTCAAACACATTACTTCCCTTTAGCCTTGCGTCCCATTGCTCACTCTCTGTACACACCCGTATGCAGTCAAACACATTACTTCCCCTTAGCCTTACGTCCCATTGCTCACCCCTGTACACACCTGTATGCAGTCAAACACATTACTTCCCTTTAGCCTTGCGTCCCATTGCTCACTCTCTGTACACACCTGTATGCAGTCAAACACATTACTTCCCTTTAGCCTTGCGTCCCATTGCTCACTCTCTGTACACACCTGTATGCAGTCAACACATTACTTCCCCTTAGCCTTGCGTCCCATTGCTCACTCTCTGTACACACCTGTATGCAGTCTCCTGTGTACAGTCAGGTGGTTAGTGCAGGTGAAGAACTTGCCACAGATGTCACAGGTATGGGGCTGAATTCCTGTGTGCTGTCTACTGTGAATGGTCAGTTTCTCCTTGTATCTGAAGGCCTCTCCACACACGTCACACACGTACGGCTTCTCTCCTGTGTGTTTTTTCCTGTGGCAGCGCATGCTTGGGCCCGACCTGAATGCCTCCCCGCAGATGTCACACATATATGGAAATTCACCTGTGTAGACATATAGATATACACTGAAAACTTTATAATCTCAAAGGAGAAATCAACGTGTGGTGTATATATAATGGCAACATGAAACAACATTCAACTTAACATGTCACACTATAAAACATTAAAATTTACTGTATTTTTGGGACTGCGAGGCACTTAGATGCAATAGGTGCACCCCCCACTATAAAGATGTCAATGAGAAACATCCACTCAGTAGGGTCTTCCACAATCCACTTTAGACTTATCATCCCCAAGTCAAAGGAAGTATACTCAGAGAAAACGTGTTTGTTCCCAGATGTGCTTCAAGATCAAAGCCACTGCGCTCTAATGCTGGGTGGCCTTGTGACCTCGGGTCAATTACCAATGCTTGTTATTCTCTCAGGTGCCAGGAGATTGGTTCCGTATAACTCTCGCTATCTCCATTACACATGTCGTATGCATTTAGAGAGTTATTTCCCTTTGGTTACATATGTTGGTCTTCTGTAAGTTAAATATCAACAACATAATCATCATTATGCTTTGCTTTAATTTATGTATGTAGATGTTGAAATGTATAAAGTCATTGCTGGTTTTAAGCCACAAATGTCGACTTTGTGAACATGAACAGATCATGGTTCATTTTTATCATTTTAAGTTGCACTTAACGGAAGTGATCTGAATGTAGGGGAAAAATATTGGGCTGTAATAAATTAGTGAATCATCGTCCTCTCTGTCAGTCATGATATGCACAGGTTCAATTATGATTTGAGTAGGTCACACTGTAAATGAATACAGATAATTTGTTATGTTCAAGTGTAAATGTAAGCATTGGACGATTCGTGAGTGCGACTTTTGAGTCTCATGATCTGTTCCTTTTACAGTTAGTCAAGTTTTGACTAAATGTTTTAACATAGAGGGGGGAATCGAGACGAGGGTCGTGGTGTATGCGTGTATGTATGTATGTGTGGGTGTGTGTGTGTGTAGAGCGATTCAGAGAAAACTACTGAACCAATCTTCATGAAATTTCACATAAGAGTTTGTGGGTATAATATCCCCAGACGTTTTTTTCATTTTTTCGATTAATGTCCTTGATGATGTCATATCCGGCTTTTTGTGAAAGTTGAGGCAGCCCTGCCACGCTCTAATTTTTCAACCAAACTGGTTGAAACTTTGGTGAAGTAATCTTCGACGAAGCCCGGACTATGGTATTGCATTTCAGCTTGGAGGGTTAAAAACTAGTTAATTAGTTTGCTCATTAAAGTTTTCATTAAAATCGGTGCTCAGAATGACAAAAAATAGGTTAAGTAAGCACTGCGTTTGCACCCTACCCGGAGACGAGCGTGACCCGTCTCTTTTTTTGGGAGTGGTTAGTCGAGAGTATCGTAAATATAGTCTCGGCGATGACTGTTTATTGTGTTTATCTGTTACTTTAATGCCGACAGCTTGACTCAATGTTTTTATATCGCTTCACGCAACTTGTTTCATTTATCATATAGAATACTTAAAGCACCTTTTTTTTTTAGATTGTACAAATATCTAGGACTGTTTGCAAGGATTTTCATATTCATTCTCCTTGATATTCCCTCAATAATACACCAAATTAAAAACAAATATTGGAAACAAGTGTTTTGTGCAAGAGAGATCAAGGGAGATAACTTTGAAGCAATTTCAAAACAATGAAATAGCATAATAATAGCCTTAAAAAATTAAATCAAAACAAGGAATTAAGATCTCTGCACACTTTGACTTCCTAGTTTTCTCTGTTGTATTGATCTGAGGGGAAAATCGTGTTTTTTTCTCAGAATTTTTCAAAAATGAAAATCAAGGGAGGCAAGTTACAGATGACTGATAGGAAAACATTCCACATTCAGTCATGTATATCTTTCAACTAAGACACGATTCAGAGGAGATCATTTTTCTGAATCATTTTTCTATGCGTTTTCTTTTAAAATGTAAAAATGAAAAGATCGGGTAGTTGGAACAATGTAGAGGTATATGTTCTGTCCTGTTAGTAGCCTAAAGGCTCAAAGATGGAGATTCCAGTTTACAATCGATACATATATCATTGCGCAGAAAGTTCATCAGCTAGCACTTTACACTTCACTCACCTGTATGCTGTAGGCGATGACGCTTAAAGCCATTGAGGAAAGCGAAGCCCCGGCCACAAAAGTCACACTTGTAGGGTTTCTCTCCAGTGTGTACTCGCATGTGGGGCCCAATGTTTTCCCTTGTGATCTTCTTGCCGCAGACCTCGCACTGGACTTTGTGCAGCCCCAGGTGGCGCTCCTTGTGGGCCAGCAAGTGGAACAGACGTCGGAACGATTTGTGGCACACGTCACAGGGAAACGGCTTTTCGCTGTTGTGGGTCTCT
Organism: Littorina saxatilis; assembly: GCF_037325665.1. Classification (NCBI taxonomy): domain Eukaryota; kingdom Metazoa; phylum Mollusca; class Gastropoda; order Littorinimorpha; family Littorinidae; genus Littorina; species Littorina saxatilis. Next base: position 70,044,835 of record NC_090252.1, read on the forward strand.
TCGTGTTTTTGCAGGCCATATTTTGAGACAAGAATCTTCCCACAGTGCTTGCATTTGTATATGCGGGTCTTCTTGGGTGACTGACAAAGAAAATAGAAATAAGATTAGACATCACATAGTCCTGGGAGGTTACCCTAAGGAGTATTTTGGCGGCTTTCTTCCTGGGGTAATCGAGATGCCATACAGTATGGCGCTACATATTTACATTTAGTCAAGCATGGGGTAAATGTTTTTAGATCGGTGCGTGCATGTGTGTGGAGCAAACCTCGGAGAACTACTGAACCGATCTTCATGAAAACTTCACATGTAAATTCTTGTAGATGATATTCGCTTATTTTTTCTCTCTCAAAGTTCTAGATAAATTACTTTCAGTAAATGTTGAGGTTGATACACGTCGTTTGCCAAATTGATTCACTTTTTTGTCAAAGAATCTTTGCCTTAGTTCGAAACAGGCCTTTAACAGCTTCTCTGACCAGGCTGACACCTGTCTTCTTCAAAATGGCAAAACAACACTGCTAGACACAACAGCTGAACCAAATAAATGTGTATGGGTAGAAAATGAATTGTTCTTCAATTTGAGATCAAAATTATTTGCTTATTTTGATTTTTTGGGGTGTATTTTAGTGTCTGCAAGTTTGCTTTTGCGAATTTTATTTTGGGGGGTGTCCTAGGTCTCAGGTAGACTGCATAAACACTAATTGATGAAAAATGAAACACTTTATTTCATACAGTCGGGGAATGAATGACCTTTCTGGCAATAAACTTGGTTTTAATGCAACTGGCTGCACCACAACGATCTACAGCTAAATGCATCTGTGTACTTTTTTATGATGGGTAGTGTAGAATGCATTCTCTTTACTTTCTTCAGCAATACTCTAGTTAAATAATGAAACAGACATGCAACAAGAAACATTATATATTGTTATCTTTTTTTTTAATTGTGAATATTCAAATCCATTTCAAAACCTTTGGTTACCAAGTTGACATACTTTAAAACCCTTGTAATTTACTGAACATAGACAAACAAAATGTACAAGTACTTCTAATTCTTCTTTATCTGCAGGCCAAGGATACATATCATTATATGGAACCCGTTCTTATTAATGAAATCAACTTGTCTGGTTAAAATGTCTCAGTCTAAATGTAGCAGTTGACCAACAGATCGGGCTGCCAACCTTGTGTTGTGAGCTCTGTCTTTGTCTTTTCCTGGTCCTTCCAGTAGGGTCCTTGTCATCACCGCCTGCAATGTCCTTGATCTTAGCGCTGTCAGTATCAGTGTCCTTGACCTTCTCAGTACCAGTGTCCGCTGTCACTGCCGCCTCGGTCACCTCACTGCTGCCTTCATTCTGTGGAGACAAGCAGACAATACAGTGCTACCTCAGTTTAGAGACCTAAAGCCCGTCCTTAAAGCCTGTCCTTAAAGCCTGTCCTTAAAGCCTGTCCTTAAAGCCCGTTCTTAAAGCTCGTCCGTAAAGCTCGTCCGTAAAGCCCGTCCTTAAAGCCAGTCCTTAAAGCCTGTCCTTAAAGCCCGTCCTTAATTGGGCAAAGTCGACTACGCGAAGTATACTACACGGAGCTTGCCGCACGGAGCTTTAGCACTGAGTTTTTGGTAAAAAGACTTTGCGTAGTCTTGGCGAAGTGGACTTGGGGCTGAATCAAGGACCACCTTAACTGGGTCAAGTCGACGACGCAAAGTATACTCTGTGAAGCTGGCCGCTCCAAGCTTTAGCACCGAGTTTTCAGTAAAGAGAATTTGCATAGTCTTCACGAAGTCGACTGGAGGCTCAATGAAGGACTGGCTTAACCCAATGTAAACCATGCAGTGCTGTCTTACCGCCAGTGTTTTCACTGCAGTGCTCAGCCTGCACAGATCAACAACCAGTCAAGACAGTGCTGTCTGACCGCCAGTGTTTTCACTGCAGTGCTCAGCCTGCACAGATCAACAACCAGTCAAGACAGTGCTGTCTGACCGCCAGTGTTTTCACTGCAGTGGTCAGCCTGCACAGATCAACAACCAGTCAAGACAGAGTTATTTTTGGAATTCGTCCATTTAATTTTTGTGTATTCATATTTTTTTCCCGACATTTTATTCAACTACAGTGGTACCTGTGACGTGCGGACCCTCTGATGAATGGACACTCTGATGAAAGGACACTCTGATGAAAGGACACTCTGATGAAAGGACACTCTGATGAAAGGACACTCTGATTTTCTTCTTCGTTCATGGGCTTAGACTCCCATGTACACTACCTGTTTTTTGCACGAGTGGAATTTTACGTGTATGACCGTTTTTACCCTGCCATTTAGGCAGCCATACGCCGCTTTCGGAGGAAGCATGCTGGGTATTTTTCGTGTTTCTATAAGTATAACCCACCGAATTCTGACATGGATTACAGGATCTTTTCCGTGCGCACTTGGTCTTGTGCTTGCGTGTACACACGAAGGGGGATAAGCCACTAGCAGGTCTGCACATAAGTTGACCTGGGAGATCGGAAAAATCTCCACTCTTAACCCACCAGGCGGCTGCGGCTGGGATTCGAACCCTCGACCTTCCGATTAAGAGGCCGACGTCTTACCACCCCGCCTCAGCGCCCGTCCGGACCCTCTGATGAAAGGACACGTCCCCCTTAAAAGGACACCTGTTGTCCCTTCTTCTATTATCTCCACCAAAATATACCTGTCATGACAGGCCACCTGCAATGTCGGGACACTTGTGGATGGCCCAAAGGGTGTCCTTTCATCACAGGTACCAGTGTAAAAATATTAATCAATTTGCAAGTTTTCAAGGTTGTTCGACCGAAATTCCTAATCAATTTGATTGAAAAATGAGGTCACTACAGCGTGGCCTCAACATGACTGTTTCTTCTCTTCTTTTTCTTCTTCGTTCATGGGCTAAAATTCTCACGTGAACTCATGTTTTTGCACAAGTGGAATTGTAGGGGTATGGCTGTTTTTACCTCGCCATTCAGGCAGCATACACCAATTTCAGGGGAAGCATGATGGGTATTTTCGTGCTTCCATAACCCACCAAACTCTGACATGGATTTCAGGATCTTGCCCGTCCGCAATTGGTCTTGTGCTTGCATGTACACACGAAAGGGGATAAGGCGCTAGCAGGTCTGCATATGTTGACCTGGGATATTGGAAAGAATCTCCACCCTTAACACACCAGGCGTGAACAAAAAAGAGAAAAATAAACCCAGGCAGCCGCGGCTGGGATTTGAACTCACTACCTTCCAATTAAGGGCAGATTATACCTGCGCAGAGTCAGCGGCACAGACGACACATTGCATATTATTGATGCTGCGAAAGGGATTATGACGAGTACTTGGCCTGGTTTTTTTTCACGCTGGGATAATCTGCAGTACGTCGTCTGTGCCGCTGACTCTGCGCAAGTATAATCTGCCCCTTAGGAGCCAGTCTTATCAACTAGCCACTGCGCCCGTCCTTGTCTGTTAAAAGGGTGGTTATACTCACACTTGTCACGTGCAACACAACACGGCTTCCCTGCATGCTGTCCTCCCCCCTCAGTGTGCGGCTGGTGGGCGGCGTGCGCTGACCGTGCTGACTGTGTCCAGACACAGGGCTCGTCAGGGGTGGGAGGGGCTCTGTGCCACCCACACTCTCCTCCCTCCTCTCATCGCCACTGACATCGTCGTCGTCATCAGGGCCAGGACTGCCCCACTGATCTGTGTGCCCAGAGTCGTCTTCTCTTCCTTCAACAGCGTCGTGGTTTACGTCGTTGGAAGTCAAGGTGTGTTGAGAGTTATCCACCTCAGGAGTTTGCTGACTTACGGACAGCACGGTGTCCAGAGTCACGGTTGTCCAGTCCCCGGTGGCGGCCCCGTGTTCTCCTGATGCACTGCCGCTGTTTTCTGCGCATGGAAATACATTTTGTAACAACAGGAAATAGTTCTGATCCAATCAATTATTATTGCTAAAGAAATGTGTGCAAACTGCTTTACAATCTGAAATATTATACACCCAAAACTGCAGTACTATTTTTCAGAGGAGGGAAAACAAAAACACTATTGATCCAGGAAAGAAAAACTTGACCTCCAATGTATGCTGTAATGATTCGTTCAAGTTTCTCACAAAAACAGTTCAGTGGAAAATTCCCTCGCTGGCACACATGAAATGAACAATGCAGTGAAGTTTTAGGCTAATCATTGTCATAATTATGTCACCATTTTTTCAACACCTATCCAACCACATAGTTCAAAGCCAAAGCTTCAACTAAGAAAATAATATCATAGAGATGAAATATTATTGACAAAGTTCAAACACTGCAGTTATTTTTGTTTAATATGTTTTTGATTTAGTTTTGAACCCCATGATGCTGTTTGGGTGCAAAAAGATTGCACTTAGCCGACTCCACCATAGAGTGGAACGCCTCTTTTTAGGCATAACTCTTTTTTAGATTTTCTCTTCAAAGTCTCTGTCAATCTACTCCATCTTAACCTTCAGCGGATCACACTTTGGACTACAGAGTCCGGATGATGTGGGTCGTGTACAACCCATACTTTCTACAGAAGTATTCAACATTAAAAGTATTGGTCGTACACGACCCATGCCATCCGAATAGGGATAGACTCTTCAACGCCTCATTGCAAAGTATTAGTCGTACATTTTTATTTGGTGTTTAACGTCGTTTTCAACCGTTCAAGGTTATATTGCGACGGTCAGTCGTACATGACCCATGCCATCCTAATACAGTAATAGGGATGAACACCATGAAATGCCTCCTGTGAAAGGCGCCACGTTAAATCCAAAGCCACATCCACTTTTTAAACCATGTGAATCCAAATCTGCTTCAGATCCAGCTTTTTTGTTGTTGCTCCTTTTTTATTTTGTAAAGTTCTACAAGTTTGATAGTTTTTAGATTTTATTTAGTCATTAAATTTACACTAAATGTGTGTAAGATAGATTCAAAGTTTGTTTAAAATATGTAGGAAAATGTCACTGCAAGAATTCTATGCGCTTCCTGTTCCGGCGCTTCCGGTCTGCCATTTTTCTAAGCACGAGCCACGGTTTTTTGTTCCATCAATATCAGCCATAAACATGACGCACAAAGGCCATCATTGGGTGAATATTGTTCAGTTTGTTTCCATCATCAATTTTCTGTTCAGGAATAATTATATTAGTCTTGTACAGCCTTTTACCATGCGGTGTTTTAGTGTTTGCCATGATGTGCGCACTTTTTGCAAAGTTTATTTTACGGTTTAATTAATGTTCGGTGTGTCAAATTCAAGTAAGAGTGGTATTTTGTACATGTTTGCTTTTCATTTAATTAAACTGTTATTCGTGCCAAAGGATAACGTTTCCTAGTTATTTTGTTTTTTTAACCATTTTCTAGTCAACAGTATGCCCATCTGTGATTCAGAATAAGTTTTTTGGTTTGTTTTGTTAACCCTTTTTGTGTTAAAGTGTGTAAGAGATGAAAGTAATGGTCAGAGCTCTTTTTCTAAGTTGGTAGAATTCTTATTATCTCCCTTTAAGTGTAACAGAACAGTTTTCAAAATGACAAGTTTCACAGGTTGTTTCCCTTTGTTTTTGTAGTGTCAGTCTAATGATAGTACAGTAAAACCTGTCAAATAAGGACACCCTTGGGACCAGACAAAAGTGTCCTTATTCTGCAGGTGTCCTTATTAGACAGGTGCAAGTAAACGCGACAGTCAAGTTGAGAGAGAGAGAGAGAGAGTACTGCACATGTACATGTACATTTATAAGAAAAACAGAAGCTGTTTAGATTAAATAGAGAAACATTTACTATTGACTGTTGTAAAACAAGTTTCAGGCATGGTACTCTCAAAAACGAAAATCCGAAAAAAAAAATCGAAAAAAAATCTGCTGATTGACTTGAGATTATTATTTTTTCTTACTCAAGCCTTGTTATCTTTCACTTATATCCCTCTCAGCTTCAAGGAGAGGGCACTAAACACATTTGAATTAGTAAAAAGTCGCCTGAGCGGCCCCCTGGACCCCCGGCCCCGGCTTTATTTCAGCTGAAACTGCCATTCCTTCAGTACCATGCCTGAGTTTAAAAACTTGTGATAATGCATGTTTCAGCTACTAGGTACTGCCCTGCCTTTGATCTGGCGCACACACAGATTTCCACTCTGTTAAACTCGGTCACTGACCGGTCACTGACCCCCATGCAGGAAGTGTTTCCTCTCTCAGATATGACAGGGGAACCACCTCTCATGGCAAAAACTGGGTCATTGACCCCTGGGAAGAAGGTCGTGTCTTTTAACAAGGCCACCCAGCTATCACAATGCCTTTGATCTGGCCGCACACACTTATTATGGACCCAAAATACGTGTCCGCGTCCGTAATGCCGAGGTGGCCGTAACGTACAGGTGTTTTACAGTGTAAATCAGTCCGTGCCGAGACTGACTGTCCGTATTCTGCGAGTGTCCGCTAAGTCCAGTGACCGTATTTGACAGTTTTCACTGTAGTTGCTGTTCATTATTAGTATGGTTGAGTGATTGTAATGTCACATTGGTTTCAGTTTGACGGTGCAGTATGTTGGAACTACAGTTGATTAAACATCACTTCAACTACGCATCAGTTCTGCCAGGCTTTTGTTTTGTGTGGCTGCTACACCTTTAATTCCATATCAATCATACGGGTTGTCCCCGACTCACAACAACCGGACTGTGTAGTTCAAATGACGTAATTGTTAATTTGTTTGTTTACAAAGAAAATCCTTTAAAAATTGGTCGGCAGGAAGGTTCTATGGTGCTTGAGGATTACATGAACATGGGTGTTACTGGGAAAAATCAAAAAACCTGAAAGGCAGGGGTCCAAAATGCTCAAGTTTGAAAGAAAGTTTCTGGACACCGACGAAACTAAATCATAATAAGCAAGATGGCGGCAAATCCAAGGGAGCGAACCGAGAAAGCACGCGAACCGGTGTCAAAAGTCGGATCGGAACCGCTGCTCGTTATTTCAACTTTGCGAAACAAAGCTTTTTTTTTTTTTTTAAACCCGGAAAACCGGAATTTCCGGCTTCAGATTTTTTCAAAAACCGGAAATCCGGCAAAAGCCGGAAGAGTAACACCCATGCATGAAGTCTCAATTAAAAACTCCCAAAAATTTTAGAGATACAGACACTGTTGTGAGGCTGTGGGTCGTCCACTACCCAGGGAGATACAGACACTGTTGTGAGGCTGTGGGTCGTCCACTACCCAGGAAGCACAGTGAAGGTTAAGACTCCCTACTTTTCAAGATCTGACTTAAGGGGGTTCCATAGTAGCAGAGAAATTCTGGCAATCTGCAGTAGAGTTAACATGACACAAACTGCTGACCTGTTGGAGAAGTCACAGAAGGATGGGAGAGGAGATGTCTGAGTCTCTCACTGCCGCACGACAACATCCGTCTGTCTCCCAGGACGACCGCACCCGCCTCCACACCCAGCGCCCTCAGCTTGCCGCACTGACACAACAAACACAGTCAATCAGTCAATTAGTCAGTCAATCAATCAGTCAGTCAATCAGTCAATCAACCAGTCAGTCTGTAAGTCACTCAGTCAGTCGCTCATCAGTCACTCAGTCAGTCGCTCAGTCAGTCGCTCAGTCAGTCAATCAGTCAGTCGCTCAGTCAGTCAGTCTCTCAGTTAGTCAATCAGTCAATAAATCAGTGTGTCTCACTGACACACCCAAAACAGTCAATCAGTCACTCTGTCAGTCAATGTCTGGTCTTCAGCTTGTCACACTGACACACCAAAAACAGTTACTACAATCTGTCAAATGCTGGACATTTAACCTATTATTTGTTCCAAATATTTGCATGAAAACAATTGTTGCAATTTACACGTCTACTGTCACTTGTATTGGCGAGCAAAATATATTTGGGCTGCAAAACACAAAATGGCAAAAACACAGGAGGCTTACTCCCAGTCCCGGTGCTAATGTTGGAACGATTACACTACAGTGCAAGGACCCCCAATTTAAGACTTCCTCAATGTTAATGTTGTGTTGATAACCTGGGTACATTTACCCCCATTTCAAGACTCCCTCCTTTTTAAGACCTGTGTTTTCAGATTTGTGGAGGTCTTAAAAGGGGGGTTCCACTGTACATGTATAGCTTGCACTGTCAACCAGTAACCCAGCTTGTATTTGACTTACAGTGTTCACCAGTGAATCCAACTGCTGCTGAATGACTGTAGACGCTGTGCTGTGCTGTGTCTCTATGTGCTGTGTCTCTCGACCCTCCAAGCTGTCGGCCGCACCAACCTCCCTCTTCACCACCCTGTCCCCCTCTGATCTCCCTTCCAGGCCAGCGCAGGCCATCACTGTGCACACATAAACACAAATCACAACTTATCATTAAAATGTTAATGTAATTCACAAACACAAAAAAAGTAATTACAACATAAATAACACTTAAACAAAATCTAGAACTTAATTAACAGACAAACAGTATAAAAAACTTAATGAACAGATTAAACAGTAATTACAACCTCTATTATTATCCAAACTATATATTTAATTAAACACTGTTGCTTAAAATTAATAAAAATGCTGGTTCATGTGCGTGCTGCCAGTGACAGACAAGTGAATATTGATGGTGCACTGTACCACTATATATATATATTTATCGCATTTTTTCTGATCACATGACAAAACATGCTGTTGTCATTGGTCAACTAGGAACTGTATATCAATTGACATTGCGCAGGAAGTTCCCAGCGAATTTGATATCGCGCAGGAAGTAGTTCATCAATTTTAATTTTGAAGAATAAAATCTCACCTGAAGGAAACAAATGTCTCCCTTTTTTTTAAATCACAAATTTATAAAAGAAAAGTAATTGAATCAGAAAGATTAAGCTGTGCAATGAATAAAATCAAACTTTTCCCACCCAGCTTTAACAGAGAAGTAGTAGAAAAGAATGTTACAATCTTACCGACTGAGGTAGTTGGAACAGCCATAAACAAAGCTGACCTTGAAAGTACCAGTAGTGGCAGTACTTAGAAAACTGTGAGATTTCTTGCAGCGTTTCAGCGCACATCACTCACAAAAAGGCAGGAAATGAGCAGCCGATTTAAACAGTTCGCACCTGCATGAACCATTGTCCACCTTTCTTAGTCGTAGCCATACAACATCAACCGAACAACTTTCAGCATCTTTCACAGTCACAGCGCCGTCGGAGGACACCATTTTGGAGGCGTCGTAAGCGAGACTGAGCTTCGACAACATTATTATGCAGTCCGCCGATACAGTGGAACCCCCCTTTTAAGATCCCCCAATTTAAGACTTCCTCCCTTTTAAGACCTTGCTTTTTGAGATTTTCTGTTCATAACCTCTGTAAATTAACCTCCATTTTAAGACCCCTCCTTTTTAAGACCTGATTTTCTCAGATTTATGAAGGTCTTAAAAGGGGGGTTCCACTGTACCGACAAATACCTGGAAGCTTTCTTGGGCACAGAAAATGAGCCAGAGTACTTCGCTGATACTGCCTGGCGCACTTCAGTTCCTGCCATCGTTCAGAATTGCCAAATCGAACAGTCAAAAAGAATACGACCGAGGAAGTAACTGGGACATTCTTCGCTGTTCCTTCGAACTGGCAACTCCACTGAACTTGTTAGCCTTTGTTGGTGATCTGTTTCGACCGTATATTTTTTTTCTTTTTTCATTATTTCTTCTTCTTCAGCGTTCGACCAATGATGTAGACACAACCATATTTGTCGGTGATGCGTAGACACTCGGTTCTCACCTCACCCTGAAGGTCAGTGTCTTCCGTCTTCGGTAGGCCTTCGTGGGTGTGATTTTGGACTTTTCCTTGTCCTAGACAAGTTTCCTCACACGGTTATCGGCCCTCATCTGGCCGGGTTTGACTTCCGAGTGTCCTTCTCCTAGGAAAGCTGCCTATCAGGGCTGACGAGTCTTTCCAACCCGGCGCTTGTGAAAGCAGCAAAACATGGGGCATCTTCATCCGCTAAAACAGCCGTTGGGAGCTCCTCGTCCGCCTGTTTTACCGTTGGGATGTGAGACTAAGGGTCCTCTTCCGCCTTCACAGCCGTTGGGAGTACACTCTCCTCGTCCGCCTGGTCAGCCGTTGGGGCGTAGAGTCTTTGTAGGTAACCCATGCCTGGGGGTTTGGTTCATGGGCGCCAGGGCGTGTCCACGCACCGGTGGGCCTGCATGCCGCATGTTCGGGGCCAAACCTCCTCCGCGCCCTTGCAATTCTGCCTGGGGACATAAGGCCCCCAGTTACCACCCAACACCTCGTGGAGGGTTGCTTTAAAGCTTGCATAGGACTTGTTGTGGAGAGGCTTACTGGCAGGGAGAGACTTACGCAAGGCTGCTCTCTTTTTCGCCGGTGCTGCAAGCAGCTTGGCTAGCCGGCGGTGAAGGCTGAAAGCGAGATGTGACAAGCATATGTATATATATGTACTCCAACACGCTGCGGGCGCATCACACAACCATTTGTTGGGCCTTTTTTCATTATAAATGCCTTATTTTGTCTGAGAAAAAGAACCAGTTACTGAAAAATAAAAGTAAGAGCAGCAAAGTTATAAAAGCAGGAAAAGACAACCCAACATTTCCAACATTAAATACAAGGCAGTAGCCTCCCTTGCGTTTGTCTGACTTCTTAGGTAGGTTTATGATTCCTACTGTTCCGAAATCGAATGCGATAAAATCGTTATCGTTAGATTTGACTGTGATATCAACATTTATCAGTCTGAATGTCTCGAAAGGCTGAATCATATCAGATCTCAGCTTACGCCTCGATCTGATATGATTTCAGCTTTCTCGACATTCAGACTGATAAATGTTGATATCACAGTCAAATCTAACGATAACTAATAATATAAAATAATATTAATAATGTATAATACTTTTAGAACACATAAATCCAGGGTTAAACCCTGCTCAGAGAGCTTTACATTTTCTGGGAAATCTACACACACAAATATCCTTATTTTAATGTTTACATCTCATTTTTTAATGAATCTGTGACACTGTATGTAAACACACACACACACACACACACACGCAAAGAAAGAAACACTGACTTACCCTGATCAATCACAAAGGTTTCTGGCGCAGCAGACCCAGGCTCAGATTTTGCGACATGGTCCAACTCCAAGTCCAACGACTCCAAGTCCATGCAATTGTGTGTCCAGCCTGATTTGCCCTTGACCGCCCTGTGGTACAATGACAACCCTTGATACCCACTGCCCACTCCACCTGTCTGCTGCTCCAGCATGCTACAGCTACACACCTTGCCCCCCAGGTGCTTCACTGTGGGGTGTTGGTCTTGTATGCCTGCACAGGTTGAGCACAATGAAGGTCCTTTATTTGTGTGTAAACGCAAACTACATGTACATGTTAGTGGCAGTGGCAGTGTGTGTGTGTGTGTGTGTATCCGTGTTTGTGCGTGCATTTAGGCCAAAAAAAAGAAAAGGTCTGTTTACGGTAACCCGACCGACCCTAGTTTTTTCGCGCGACCCTAGACTTTTTTTGGGCATTTGGGAGAAAAAAATATGGTTTTTTGGAGAAAAAAAAAACCCGACCTACCGACCCTATTTTTTTGGCCTATGTTACCGTAAACAGACCTATTTTTTTTGTTGGCCTTACACATAAGTTAGTGTACAAATGATTATGCATGTACTGATACTCCCAATAGGCAATCTGTGAAGGGATACTTTTCTCTGCTAAGAAATTTTAAATAACAAATCTCAGAAGAAAGTCTCTGCTGACTTCCAATTGCTTTTTTCACAGCTTCTGATATTTTATATAACTATCAGTACAGGGATCGCGTTTACGCACGATTTTTGTGTATTTGACGCATTTTAAAAGTCACTGATGCGTTTTTTTCGCCGCGCCGCGTAAGCCATACGCAAAAATATTTTAACTTTTTCTTGTCTTCACACAGCGCTTTTGCTCTGACTTAATAATTACCCGATCCTGAAACTGACTATAGGGCTCGAGAAGTGACGACACACATGTAATCTGCGCGTCAAAACTAAAGTCCGTTTCGTTTTGCATCGAAGTATCGCAAACGAACGTAACGAGGGTATTACCAGATAATGTCTTGTCGGATAATGAAACAGACATTAGCTGCTCTCCCATCTCGCGCTTCCAAAAGGCGGAAAGTGTGTCTAGTCATATTAGAGCGGGAAACAAACTCGCAAGGCCCGAAGGTTGGAGACAGCAGGGGTGTTATTCGACAGGCGTGCGCGGAGTTCGACAGGAAAACTCGCCGTATTTAGATAAGGAGTGTCTTTAAGTCTTTCGTGCGTGTTTTGTTTGTGTCTGTACGTGTTTTCGTAGTACGCAAAAATATTGGTCCGTGACGCGTTTTTTTCGTTTCGTTGCGTATGACTTACGCGTTTTTTAAAAAGCTAGCGCGATCCCTGTCAGTATCATATATATATTGATAACATGTTCTGTTTGATTAAGGGTATTCAGCTGGTATTTCCTTGTTTTTTACTACCTATTTTATTCATGTTTTTATTAATTAGTTAGTGGAAGAATCTTTTGTAATGTATGTTTGATGGTGTATGCTTTTAATTAAGCGTTGTTGACTATGGTATGAATGTATCTATGTAAATGCTTGTATAACTGTGTTTTAATTTTAAATGTGTCAAGCGCAAAGAGCATACTTGTAAAGTTATGATGTTGCGCTATATATAAATGCTCATTTATTATTATTATTATTATTATATTATTATTAGATCTACACCAAGGTGATGGTCAGAAATTTGCTTACCTAAAATCTTGTTGACTTTCTCTGTCATCATTCTCCACCTTTCTTGCTGGTCTTGTCTTTGACTGTGACTGCCTTCCAGTTCCACACTTTGTGGTTCCAGCAGTGACTCCTTGAACATGTCCATTTCCACAATAAGAGTGTCCCGCTCTGTGTGTGTCAGAGACACTTCACAGCTGTTGTGTCTCTTAGTTGGTTCACTGTCTTCAGACTGCTGTTCCTGGTTAGACAGGCTGATGTCGTCAGAACTGCCCGCTGTGATGTCCGTACCGCCGCTGTGCTGGATCTGTTCATCGTGAAAAGTCCCATTCAGTATTGCTACAACTTGACTTGTGTAAGGGAACACCGACACTCCTGATGTATCCTGGTTTTGCTGGGGAGTTTGCAAGGCCTGTTTTTTCATGTCCCTCCATTTTGTGCGGAGTTCTTCCCCAGTCCGCTTCATTCCTGGTACAGCACCGACACTCTGCACTTTTCTCAGAATCAACGACCAGCTTTTATCTTTCTGTCGTATGGTTGCTTGGTTGCATCCTTTGCTCAGCAGAGCATCTCTGTGTGTGTTAACCTCGGTCAGCAGGGTGCTCATTTCTACATCACTAAAGTTCTGTTTCCTTTTCCGTTTCTGCTTTGGTCTGG
>NC_090252.1:70063188-70178188 GCF_037325665.1 Littorina saxatilis
CTGAGTCGACATGCTTTCACTTTCACTCTCTATACCGTACAACTACTATAAACAGGGGCGGATCAGTTGCTTTGTAAGGGGGGGGGAGGGGGGGGCACTTTGAATCGAAAGTGAGTGTGATGGGCGCGAAGCGCTCGAATTTGCTAGGGGGGTCCGGGGGCATGCTCCCCCGGAAAAAATGTTTGCCCAAAGAAGCAAAATGGTGCCATCTGGTGCCATTTGAACTTAGAAATGGTCATAGAATCAGCATAGAAAAATCTTTTTCTTTTTTTTTCGGGGGGGGGGGGGGCACGTGCCCCCTGTGCCCCCCCCCCCTCGTCCGCCCCTGATAAAGTCAAAAATTTAACGTGTATACATTATGATGCTTTGGTTTGACGTCGGGCCATCGCCATGCGTATACTCTATTAGTCTCTGGTCGGGCGGTGTCGGGCGGTATTTAGTCAGACCGGTGGTACAATCGGTGCAAAGTTACACTGTATCCCTCGAGAATTGACTACGAGGATGTTTCAAGCTCCTCTTAGTCTCACGTAAAGGAAGACAGTTTTCTGGATCTACAATACAATACAATGCAATACAATAACTTTATTAATCTCTAAAAGAGAAATTACATTGCTGAGCGTTTGTGTCCATAATAATATACATAAAACATTCAAAATAAACATTTGTTCTTTGTCCCGAGACATATATATATATATCAGTTAGGTCGTCAGGTTGGCCCATCCAATCCATGATTAATGACGAAATCACTCCGACAGGACCGAACGGACAACCTAACAGATATTAGTGCTGCTTCATGAAACCGTCTTCAGAGGATCTGATATTTGGACACAGTCATTTTCGCAGGGTATACTACTCAACTATTGCACCGGTTGAATGTGTTATCTCGCTTCAAAATCTACTTCCTGTCTAAAGATGGCGTCGAAAAGGTGCAGAAAACCAAATTTTTCCAGCGCCGAGCTGTCAAAGTTGCTAGAAGCAGTCTGTCAGTGTAGAAAAGCGCTGTGCAATACCGATAGATCGTTTACCACTCAGAAGCAGAAAGTGGCTGCTTACAAAATTATAACAGAGAAAGTGAACGAGGTTACTCGGGTGGAAGGGAAAGTAGAACGAGAGTGGACAGACATCAAAGACAGATGGGTTAGAGAAAAGCATATTGCTATTTTCCAGCACGACGAAGATTTAAAGAGCGATGGGTTTCCTCCTGCGTCGGGAATTGATCGGCTCCCAAAAGCTCACCTCCGGCTCCAGGAAACGGCGTGCACTGCTCTGGTTCTGGACATTCTCTCTGGAAAGGCTGTACTAGGAGTCACGGACTTCAGCGTCGGCATGAAGCCGCGCACGAATGCGGTCAGTACATCTGAGCATAGTGTGCCTCTTGAAGAACGCACTTCAAGCAATGATGTACAGCCAGCTTTGGATATTGATTTTTCATCTGTGACTGAGCTTCCACCACCACCAGACACAAGTGAGTGTGATATTGATAGTGTTGATGATCAGTCTGATGCTGATTCTCCGGAGCTAGAGGCAAACAAAGCTGATGGAGACCATTATTCAGAGCAAATCGAATCAAACGCTGATGAGGGTTTGCAAGATAGAAGTGATTCAGAGGATTATATTCAAGGCAAAAGGAAACGGAAGCAGAATTTCAGTGATTTAGAAATACGCACACTGCTGACTGAGGTTAACAGACACAGAGATGTTGTGCTGGACACAGTAAATGACCGTCCAACCGTACGACTGAAAAAGAAAAGTTGGTCGCTCATTCAAAGAAAAATGCAGAGTGTGTGTGCACAGGCACCGGAAACAGAACGGACCGTCGGGGAACTTCGCGAGAAATGGTATGACATGAAAAGGTTAGTCTTAAAAACTGGTCAATCGGGAAAGTCAAGAGTGTCAGTGTTCTCTCACACGAGTCAAATTATGGCCATTCTGAATGGGACTTTTCAAGATGAAGAGATGGGGAACAGTGTCAGTGACAATAAAAACATCATACCGAACTGGTCTGAAGACATGGGTCAGTCTAACCAGGCCGAGCAATCAGAGAGAGATTGTCAACCACCTCAGTCACACACAACTTGTGCAGTGTCTCTGACAGACACAGAGCGAGATGGTCAACCACCTCAGTCACACACAACTTGTGCAGTGTCTCTGACAGACACAGAGCGAGATGGTCAACCACCTCAGTCACACACAACTTGTGCAGTGTCTCTGACAGACACAGAGCGAGATGGTCAGATGCCGTACACAGACTCTGATGAGAGTGATTCATGGGATTGTTTTCAAGATGGAACCAACCAGAAAAGGAAACGGAAGCAGAATTTCAGTGATATAGAAATAAGCACCCTGCTGACCGAGGTTAACAGGCACAGAGATGTTGTGCTGGACACAGCAAAAGACCATCCAACCGTACTACTGAAAAAGAAAATATGGTCGCTCATTCAGAAAAAAATGCAGAGTGTGTGTGCACAAGCACCGGAAACAGAGCGGACCGTCGGGGATCTTCGCGAGAAATGGTATGACATGAAAAGATTAGTCTTGAAAACTGGTCAATCGGGCAAATCAAGAGTGTCAGTGTTCTCTCACACGGGTCAAATTATGGCCATTCTGAATGGGACTTTTCAAGATGGACAGATTAAGCTCCGTAGCACAAGTAGCAGCAGTACAGACATCCAAACAGACGGTCCAGACAACAGCAATCAGTCCAACCAGGAACGGCGGTCAGATAGAGAATGTCAACCACCTCAAAGACACAACAGCTGTGAAGTGTCTCGTACTGACACAGAAGCTGACAGTCTGATTCTGGAAATGGGCTGTGAAGATAGTGATTCAGATGAAAGTTTGCAAGCAAGACCAAAGCAGAAATTTGAGAAAAGGAAACGGAAGCAGAATTACAGTCATTTAGAAATGACCACCCTGCTGACCGAGGTTAACAGGCACAGACACGTTCTGCTGGGCACAGTAAAATATAAAAGCGACATTCAAAAGAAAAACAAAAAGTGGTCGCTCATTCAGAGGAAAATGCAGAGTGTGTGTGCACAAGCACCATATGCAGAACGGACTGCTTCCGACCTTCGCGACAAATGGTATGACATGAAACTGCATGCCTTGAAAACGCCCAAACAAAACGGGGATACATCAGGAGTGTCTGTGTTCCCTTACAGAAGTCAAGTTGTGGCCATACTGAATGGGACTTTTCACGATGAACATAGGGGCGGTACAGACATCCAAACAGACAGTCCAGACAACAGCAATCAGTCCAACCAGGAACGGCGGTCAGACAGAGACTGTCAACCACCCCAAAGACACAACAGCTGTGAAGTGTCTCGTACTGACACAGAAGCGGACAGTCTGATTCTGGAAATGGACTGTGAAGATAGTGATTCAGATGAAAGTTTGCAAGCAAGACCAAAGCAGAAGAGGAAACGGAAGCAGAATTACAGTGATTTAGAAATAAGCACCCTGCTGACCGAGGTTAACAGGCACAGACACGTCCTGCTGGGCACAGTAAAAGACAAAAGAGCCATTCAAACAAAAAACAAAAAGTGGTCGCTCATTCAGAGGAAAATGCAGAGTGTGTGTGCACAAGCACCAAGAGCAGAACGGACTTCAGCTGACCTTCGCGACAAGTGGGGGGACATGAAAATGCATGCCTTGAAAACTCCCCAGCAAAACGGGGATACATCAGAAGTGTCTGTGTTCCCTTACAGGAGTCAAGTTCTGGCCATACTGAATGGGACTTTTCACGATGAACATAGTTGCAGTACAGACATCCAAACAGACAGTCCAAACAACATCAATCAGTCTAACCAGGAACAGCGGTCAGATACTGACTGTCAACCCCCTCAAAGACACAACAGCTGTGAATTGTCTCGTACAGACACAGAAGCAGAGAGTCTCACGCTGTACATGGCATGTGATGATACTTTTGATAGTGATTCAAAGGACTTTTCCCAAGATGGAGCAAAGCAGAGAAGAACACGGAAGCAGAATTACAGTCATTTAGAAATGACCACCCTGCTGACCGAGGTTAACAGGCACAGACACGTTCTGCTGGGCACAGGGAAAGAAAAAATAGTCGTGCGAAAGAAAAACAAAAAGTGGTCGCTCATTCAGAGAAAAATGCAGAGTGTGTGTGCACAAGCACCATATGCAGAACGGACTGCTGCCGACCTTCGCGACAAATGGTATGCCCTGAAACTGCATGCCTTGAAAACGCCCCAGCAAAACAGAGCTAAATCAGAAATGTCAGTGTTCCCTTACAGTTACGCAAGTCAAGTTGTGGCCATTCTGAATGGGACTTTTCAGGATGAAAAGATTGGAAAGAGTGGTTGTACATACGTCACAACAGACGGTTCAGGCGACATCAATCAGTGGAACCAGCAACAGCAGTCACACACACAGTGTCAACCTCTCCACAGGCACAACAGCTGTGAAGGATCCTTGACAAACACAGAGCAGGAAAATGTAAGGGTGGAAATGGACTGTGATGGAAGTGAATCCGAGGAAAGTTTTCAAGCAAGACCAAAGCAGAAAAGAAAGCGGAAGCAGAATTACGTTGATTTAGAAATGACCACCCTGCTGACTGAGATAAACAGACACAGAGATGTTCTGCTGGACACAGGGAAATACCAAACAGCCATTGAAAAGAAAAACAAGACGTGGTCGCTCATTCAGAGAAAAATGCAGAGTGTGTGTGCGCAAGCACCATATGCAGAACGGACTGCTGTCGACCTTCGCGACAAATGGAATATCATGAAACAGCATGCCTTGAAAAGTCCACAGCAAAACGAAGCTGAATCAGGAGTGTCTGTGTTCCCTTACACAAGCCAAGTTCTGGCCGTTCTCAATGGGACTTTTCACGATCAAGATATTGTGAACAGTGGCGGTACAGACATCACACCTAACGTCATCGTTCAGCCTAACCAGGAACCGCGGTCAGATCGTGACTGTCAACCACCTGAGAGGAACAACAGCTGTGAAGTGACTCTGACAGTGAGACACACAGAGGAGGGCAATGTCGCTGTGGAAACGGATGGATTGAAGAGGTCGCTGCTTGAACCAGAGAGAGCGGAGTCCAGACACAGACATGGTCCACAACAATGGCAGAGGGTCATTCCACACAAAGCCAACAATATTCCAGGTAGGACTTTCTGTGTGTGTGTGTGTGTGTCACTGTCACTTTGTGTGTGTTTGTGTGAAACCTTTGTGTTTTTCACCAAAACACTGATTATTAATTGGTTGTCGCGACATCTGTCGCGCTACTTTGCGTATACTGGCACCTGGTTGTCACGACATATGTCGCGCTACTGGCTCAGTCTGTTTGGTCGGTTCCGATTACCTCCCATGGATGCGAAGACCTTTATGACCGTTTTTCTTTATTTTTCTCTCTGTTCATTCACCAGTGGCTATGTAACATGTGTTACGGAATTGCACCAGTGTAAGGGTTAAGACCTTGTTTCCTCACATTTTCTTTTCGTAACCTGTGTAATGTTATGTACCCCCATTTTAAGACTCCCTCCTTTTTAAGACGCTTACCCTTGCAGTACACACGCTTACCCTTGCAGTGCACACACTTACCCTTGCAGTGCACACGCTTACCCTTGCAGTACACACGCTTACCCTTGCAGTGCACACACTTACCCTTGCAGTGCACACACTTACCCTTGCAGTGCACATGCTTACCCTTGCAGTACACACGCTTACCCTTGCAGTACACACACTTACCCTTGCAGTACACACTTTAAGGTCGGTGTTGATGCTGAACTGTTGCAGGCTCACAAGATCAACCACAAACAGTGAATGACGCGGGTGAAGAACTGTGTGACCTGCTGGACCAAAAGGACGGTGGACTCCTGTCGGGACAGAAAGTGGTGTCAGCGCGTGGGGAGACGGTTAACGGTGTAACGTCGGACTGGACGGAGCACAGCCTGGACTGTGTGACAAAGTGGGAGCCTGAGGCGGCTTTACCAGACAGCCTTGTGCTGGATCAGGGTAGGTCTTGTCTTCCCTGGAAGTTGAACCCCTTTGTTTGTGTCAGTGTGATTTGCTGATTGATTGGGGCAAGCGTCTCTTTTTCTCTGCGTCACTGTGTTTACAATTACAAAGAGTGTGTATGTCTGTGAATTCTTAATAATTGTGTCCGTCGCGATATAACCTTCGTGGTTGAAAACGACGTTAAACACCAAATAAAGAAAGAAAGAATAATTGTGTTCATTCATTCATTGTAAGCGTGAATGTAAGCGTCTAAGCGTGCATGTGCAATTTTAAAGTTATGGTAACATTATAACAATATTCATGTATAAAGTTCTATAACCCATTGCAGGAAAACACAGTTTGAATAAAAATAATTTGTAACAGTTGCTGTTTATCTGCAAATTATTTTGTGATTTTTTTGTTTTTCTGTTAATCTAAGTTGTGGTTTCTCTCTTAATTGAATTGTGATGTGTGTTTGACTGCACAGTGATGGCCAGTGCTGGGCTGGGAGGGAGATCCGAGGGGGGCAGGGCGGTCAAGGTGGAGGCAGACAGCTTGGAGGGCAGAGAGACACAGCACAGAGAGACACAGCACACAGAGACACAGCACACAGAGACACAGCACACAGAGACACAGTACAGAGAGACACAGCACACAGAGACACAGTACAGAGAGACACAGCACAGCACAGCCTCTACAGTCCTTCAGCAACAGCTGGACTTACTGGTTAAAACTGTAAGTCAAAAGTAAGCGGGTTGACTGGTTGACACTGTAAGTCAAAAGCAAGCGGGTTGACTGGTTGACACTGTAAGTCAAAAGCAAGCGGGTTGACTGGTTGACACTGTAAGTCAAAAGTAAGCGGGTTGACTGGTTGACACTGTAAGTCAAAAGCAAGCGGGTTGACTGGTTGACTGGTTGACTGGTTGACACTGCTTCACAGCCATCTCCTTTCAAGACCCTAGTTTTCCAGATGGTGTGTGTGTGTGCGTGTGTGTATACATGTGCATATGTGTGTGCGTGTGAGTGTGTGTGCGTGTGTGTATACATGTGCATATATAATGTGTGTGTGTGCGTGTGTGTATGTGTGTGTGTGTGTATATACATGTATGCATATGGCCTTGGCTCAGAAATGGCGTCGAACTCCACTTTCCCCCCACTCGGGTTATTCATGGCCTAATTTCTGTGAACAGAGCCACAGAAGGACAACGGGAAGAGATTTCTTGGATCTAAGACATGTTTACCTTTCCGTTTTCACTTCAAGTCGATAGCCGATGTTGTTCTTTTGGTCGCTGTGACGCAATTTGTGCTAATTATCGGCCGAGTTTTCTCGATTTGTTTGTGACATTTTACAGTGGGTCTAATTGGATTAATTTATTGCGATAGTGTTCGAGGACATAACATAAAAAATGAAGTTTTCCTGTTCTGCAAAGGCTGATGAAATCATAGAGTATCTTTCGGGCAGAAACGGTCAATGCATCGCCGAGTATTTTCCGGAAACAAACGAAGTGATGTTCATCACGTATTGTCGTAAGGAAACACGCGGATGAATCGTTCACTACAATGAGTTATCAAAAAATACAATCGCCGTTGTTCACTCAAATATTTGATGAGACTAGACCCGAGTATTATTTGCTGGATCAAAATTCATGGTTTGCGTTGTAGTTTGTACAGAAAATGGCTTCATAGGTGAAATGTGTCAATTTGCTGTAAGATGCATCGTGATGAACTACATTTTTGATCGGACTAATATTTTATCGGAAAGGTGTGAGCGGTCACATTCCATTGTTTTAGGCGCGAAATCAATAAAGGGTGAAGCGTCATTGTGAATGAAGTCGTCATGGACGAAGGAAATAGAGAACGTAAAGGTAAATGGTTTGCTGTAATTGTGTTATCTAGCGTGATGAACTGCGTGGCTATGAATAAATGTTTGTAGTTTGTTAATTTGTCACAATGCAACGATGTTTGTTTTTCTGTATTGTTTAGCAAGTACTTGTGCGTAGTTTCCGATCTTGAGACAATTTTCAATTCGATTCCTACATGTGAAAAAAAAAAATGTGTATCGATCTTTTGTAAAGTGATGAACTTACATTTTATAGAAACAATTTAATGAAAGACTGGAGAAATAATCATAACTGGCATGATTTCACCAATAATTTGAAAAAAATAAAACCGTCAGCATGTTGTTATTTTGATAGACAAATGCAATGCCTAATGTCGACGTAGTTCATCACTTTTCAGCAAATAAATTACACTGATCTAAAAGTTAGCGATTTTTGTTGTTATTTTAGAAATCAGTAATGAAAAAAATGCCTTAATCTAATTGTTTACCACGGATCTTCATATAGTTTTGATAAAATCAAACTTATCTCCTAGAATTACTTAATTGGCGTAGTTCATAACCTTACAGCAAGCATCTATTGCCAAATGTGTGTAAAGTGATGAACAAAGGTAACTTTTTTTTCCTTTGTCATTGATTGGAATTTTTTAAACAGTTACCTTTTACTTGTGTCAAGTTCAAAATCTGTGATGTTCAACTAATTACAAAATGTCTTCAAGTCACATGAGCATGCACAGTTCATCATCTTACATCAGATCTCTGCAATCTGATTTGTGTAAAGTTATGAACAAACACCAAAGTTTTCTCTATCTCACATTATTTTTTTGAACATATCATATTTGGAGTATTTTTAATCTTAAGTCATATATATTCTTCCATTTTCACTTATTTTGCTTATGTTCTGTCACCAAAGTGGTTTGCGGGTCTCATTATGTGTTCATCTTGTGATGTAAGGTGATGAACATTTTTGAGTCACTTGAGAAAAAGTGACTCTATGTAATCGGTCAGTGTTAGTCTGTCCGGCCGGCCGGCCGGCCGTCCGTCCGGCCGGCTGTCCGGCCGGCCGGCCGTCCGGCCGGCTGTCCGGCCGGCCGGCCGTCCGTAGACACCACCTTAACGTTGGACTTTTCTCGGAAACTATCAAAGCGATCGGGCTCATATTTTGTTTAGTCGTGACCTCCAATGACCTCTACACTTTAACGATGGTTTCGTTGACCTTTGACCTTTTTCAAGGTCACAGGTCAGCGTCAAAGGAAAAATTAGACATTTTATATCTTTGACAGGAAACTATCAAAGCGATCGGGCTCATATTTTGTTTAGTCGTGACCTCCAATGACCTCTACACTTTAACGATGGTTTCGTTGACCTTTGACCTTTTTCAAGGTCACAGGTCAGCGTCAAAGGAAAAATTAGACATTTTATATCTTTGACAAAGTTCATCGGATGTGATTGAAACTTTGTAGGATTATTCTTTACATCAAAGTATTTACATCTGTAGCCTTTTACGAACGTTATCAGAAAAACAAGGGAGATAACTAGCCTTTTCTGTTCGGCAACACACAACTTAACGTTGGGCTTTTCTTGGAAACTATAAAAGTGACCGGGCTCAAATTTTATGTGAACGTGACTCATTGTGTTGTGAATAGCAATTTCTTCCTGTCCATCTGATGCCTCATATGAATATTCAGAACTGCGAAAGTGACTCGATCGAGCGTTTGCTCTTCTTGTTCTTATTGGCGTCACTAAATCTTACTATGCTCGATTTTTTCCTCCCATGTTCTATATTTTATGTCTGCCACCTAATGTAACTTGTTTAATGACATGTTAAATGAATTATGCAGACAGGACAGTCATTTATGTTCAATTTTTTGACAAGTTTGCTGTAATGTGATGAACATCTCCAGTTTTCATGTGATAACTTTTGAGTGCTTCAAGTTACAAGTTTTTTTTTGCCATTGATGTTACCCTCCTTTGATGTGTGTGTTCTGGATATGTGTATTGTGTTCTAGCTCTGTTCTGTTTGGATATTAATATGTGAAATGTGACCTTGTCACGCTGTAAAGTGATGAACAGAAAAGATGGATGAGTAATTTATGTAATTGTTTCTTGTTCACGAACTTGAATTTTGTCTCGTTGATGATAACATGATAATTTATGTCACTTGACATGATGTTTCAGATGACTTTCTAGATAACGTGCGACCTAAGTTTGATTTTCTAGTTTTTGTACTGAATAGAAACTTGCTGTTCATACAATTCAACATTTCATTGCTTTAAAAGTAAATATTTGCTTGCATTATCACTCTGAAATCTGCTACAGATGCTAATTGGTACATGAATGTGATTCCATGTATATTAACTGATAATTCTGTAAGTTTTTGCTATTTTTAACAGAGGCCCTCACATTGTTGTAAGGTGATGAACTGTCCTGCTGTTTATTTTTGTCGGGATCGTAATTCCAATTACTTTATTTTGAATTTTGTACATATTTATCCTTTTGGCTTCCTTTGTCAATTTACAACTGAAATTTGTAAGCTGTTTATTCAGGTTTCCTTTTAATTGGCATGTTTATCTTGTGACATGATGTAAGTGTGATGAACAGCATGTACGCACATTTTTGTCCACTGTTAACACAATAAATGTCCGATTTCTTCCAGACTTGTTGGGTTGTCTTTGTCATCTTTTTCTCTTTGAGGTGCAGTTTATAAAAACAACATTTTCTGAAAAACACTTTTTGTCACAGTTTCTAGACACCAATTCTGAGCCAAGGCCATATATATGTGTGTGTGTGGCTGTGTGTGTGTGTGATGTTCCCAAGTGTTTTGCTAGACAGAGCTTTCTTGTTTTTTTTACAATTGTTCCATGTCTGGTTATTTTGTTGGCTCAACAGCAATATTTGTATCTGTGGATAACCCGACTGTAGTAACTGACTGATTGATTGACTGACTAATTAACCGACTAATTGACTGTGTTTGGTGTGTCAGTGCGGCAAGCTGAGGGCGCTGGGTGTGGAGGCGGGTGCGGTGGTCCTAGGAGACAGACGGATGTTGTCGTGCGGCAGTGAGAGACTCAGACATCTCCTCTTCCCTCCTCGCTCTGTGTCTTCTGCAACAGGTCAGCAGGTGTCATTTAAGCTCAGTGTGATTGATTCGCAGTCTGTTCTCTTAATTACAGCATTTTTCTTGCTGTATTGCATGGAAATGTCCTTAATTTTCAATTTCAATAACTCCCATTTCAATCCTGCATGCTGTGTCGGATGCTCAGAGAGAAACTTATCAATAAGAAAAATCTGATAAATGAGGTCGCAATAAGGAGGCAGTCTTGTATTGGAGCTGACATTTTGAACAGAAAATCTATGTAAAATACAAAGATAATCATTCCAAAAAGTGTTGATGTGAAGGTTCTATGGGGTTTGAGAATTACATAAAGTCTCAATCAAAATCTCCTAATAGTTTTATAGATACAGAGACTTTTGTGAGGCTCTGGGCCGTGCACGGAGAAGATTAAAAGGGAGGTAGTCTCAAAACAGAGATTGAAATAAGGAAAATACTACCGTATTTGACGGATTTCAAGACGCACCGTTTTATAAGCCGCACCCCCGACTTTAAAAAAAAAAATTGGGACGAGCCACGTATAGGCCGCGTCACTATATTAGCCGCCGTCGAAAAAAATATAATCAGATCGTGTCAATCAATCAAAACAACCAGGCAAACGAAAGTACGGTATTTGGCGAAATCGGCTCCGAGAATAAACAAGTGAAACAAAGAAGAAAAGTGAAAAAGTTTGAAGAAAAATATCACACACACAATTTGTAACCAACACACACATGTAGTCCCGCCCGGAATAAGCTTTTTTGGGATGATTTACGACTTTTGCGCACATTTCGAGCAGACAAAAACACAACATGGCGGCTCTCGCTCCTCCAACTATCGCGAGACACAAAAAAACGAAATCTCGCGCGCGCGAGATCCTGATACATCCGGTGTTTCTCTGTACGCTATCTTGTCACGACGACTTGTTGACAAACGAAGATTCGCGAAAGAAAGAGAAAAGCGCCGAGTCTTGAGTAGAGAGCTAATAAAGTACCGGTAATCGCTACTCGAGCGAAATGAAAATCCGCGGCGACTTCCATTAGGTGAATGCTATTCAAGTTTAGGTAACGTTTTAACCGCATCTTTTTATAAGCCGCAATGCGATTTTTTTTGTTGAAAAAAAGTCGCGGCTTGTAGTCCGTCAAATACGGTATTTTCTTTGTCTTTTTAGATTTGTATTTCTAAAACATTTCAAAACTCAATCCTGACTCAATGATTAGAACTTGCTACTGTTGTTAAAAAAATGTATTTCCATGTGCAGAAAACAGCAGCAGCGCATCAGGAGAACACGGGGCCCCTGGTGGAGACTGGACAACCGTGGCTCTGGACACTGTGCTGTCTACTAGTCAGCAAACTTGTGTGGTGGATAACTCTCAACACACCTTGACTTCCAACGACGTAAACCACGACGCTGTGGAAGGAAGAGAAGACGACTCTGTGCACACAGACCAGTGGGACAGTCCTGGCCCTGATGACGATGACGATGTCAGTGGTGATGAGAGGAGGGAGGAGAGGGTGGGTGGCACAGAGCCCCTCCCACCCCTGACCGCTGAGCCCTGGAGCACTGCATGTAGCGTCTCGCCAGAAAGTGGGAAGGGGGAGGACAACGTGCGAGGAAGCCTCGTCGTGTTGCAGGTGAGGGTAAATATTTATTGTTTGTATTTTGGGCCAAAATTTAACGTTTGATAAAGATCTGGACAGTCAGTTTTCTAATAGCTATCGGCTGAGACCTGTGTCAAATGTCATGTTTCATTTCATTTCATTTTCATTTATGCCTTTGACCCCGTCCGGGGCATAGGCCGCCAACAAGAGCTCGCCAGGCACTCCGATCCTGGGCCAATCTCTCCAGTTGTCTCCAGGTGTAGCCGATGTGTTTCACCTCTGCCTCCAAGTCACGACGCCAGGTGTTTCTCGGCCGGCCTCGTCTCCTCTTGCCCTGCGGGTTCCATGTGAGGGCCTGCCGCGTGATGCTGGTTGTCGTCTTGCGGAGTGTGTGCCCAATCCACCGGAAGCGTCTTAGCAGAATGTCCTGTTCTACGGATAACTGTTTTGTTCGCTGCCAAAGGTCTTTGTTGCTGATGGTGTCAGGCCAGCGATGGTGTCAGGCCAGCGATGGTGTCAGGCCAGCGATGGTGTCAGGCCAGCGAATTCGGAGGATTCTTCTGAGGCAGGTGTTAATGAAGGTCTGGATTTTTCTTGTGATGGCAACTGTAGTTCTCCATGTTTCGGCTCCATACAGCAAGACTGACTTCACCGTGGTGTTGAAAATCCTGAGCTTGGTGTTGATGCTCAGGTCTGCTGATGCCCATACGTTCTTCAGTTGAAGGAAAGCTGCTCTTGCTTTGCCAATCCGGACTCTAACATCAACGTCCGTGCCACCCTGCTTGTCGACAATGCTTCCGAGATAGGTGAAATTGTCTACCTCTTGCAGTGCTTCACCATCCAGCGTGATGGGGGTCGTGTTGGCTGTTGCGTTGGTCCTAAGGACCTTGCTCTTCCCCTTGTGGATGTTGAGGCCAAATCGAGCGGAGTTGTTGGCCACAGTGCTGGTCTTCTCCTGCATTTGTTGTTGGGTATGGGAAAGAAAGGCCACGTCATGTCATGTTTTTGTGCAGAATACAAATAATATTTACATATCAATTCATTTAAGTTATAGTCCCTTTTATCCGAGTTTTTTTTCCCCGAGGACTTCTTGCAGTGGAGTATCATAGTTAAAGTGAGGTTGGTTCCTGCGTGATGTAACTTGGGCCAGATAGATGTGTTACCTACTTTATCAAGGCTACAAGGGAACCTCCCTTTTGTTTTAAGTCCTCTAAAAATCAGTTCTTCAAAGTGGTCTTAAACTGGGGGTAAATACACAGGGGTTATGAACAGGAAATATGATAATGAGGAAAACAAGGGGTCTTTGAAGGGGGTTCCACTGTATTTGGGTCGACAGCTTTTTGACGTGAGCCTGGTCCAATGCGACTCATTCCTGCGTGGTGCCAAACCAAATTAATGAGTACAAAATTTGCAGTTTTTGGCTCACGTAAGTGTAGCCTATGCGATGATAAACTTTGTCTGTCTGTGCGTGCGTGCGTGCGTGCGTATGTATGTGTGTATGTCTGTGGTAGAAACTTTAACATTTTTGGCTAAACACCGAAATACTCATTTCACCTGGTTAATTTTCAAGCACCATCTTCAAATTATTGAAGCAATGGTCAACATTGTGTCGGCATGTGTGTAGTTAAAGCGTGTATCCAAAGAAACCGGGTGGTGGGGGGTTTTGAAGGGGTACAAGCAGTTGACTGGTTTGTGTCCTGTTTGGTTTGTAGACCAGGTTAGGGGGTCAAGATCAGGTCAGGGGTCGCGCGAGGGATTGTGGTAGCCTACACAGATTCACTCAGTCTCACCTCTGCATTCGCCGAATCGGGGAACAAGATTTCACCGGGTTCGGTTTCTAAGCTCCAGAAAAATAGACTAAAGAAGATACCAAAGTGAGAGTTCCTACAGTTTGATCTGCACAGCGTTTTTTTCCAATCATCTGCGCGAGGCGCGAGGAAGAGCTGTTGAAAGCGGAGTATCGACGGCCGGCTGGCAGTCCCGGTAAGTACAGACAGATCTAGTGTTTTCCACTTGTGTCACCGGTATTTTATATTTTGTTTTATCAGTTTCAGCAGACACGGATGACACAGTGCTAGTAAAATTAGTAGATCTAAAATGCCTGTAATGATTGGATGTCTTCAAGTTGTTCTTGGTTAGATTTATGTGAATTTCAAGATCGGCAGCAGAGCCCTTGAACTGCCGTGTCGGTCTGACTAATTACCCCATGACCGTGCGTGCCCGGCGATCGCTCCCAACCACAATCGACAGCGCCCGACCTCAAAACAAAGCATTTACACGTAATATTTGTGGTGTTAGTATCTCCAAAATATTTTCTCACGTTTGACCAGTTTTTAAGTCAGAAAAGTGATCGATAAGGGTGTTATGGTGTATTTTGAACTGACAACAACAAAATATCATTACGTCGCGCAGTAAGCTTATGATTAGTCAAACCGGCACGGTTTTCTGGAATTGTGGGATAGCGTGCCTTTGACATCATATGGCTGCGGCGTACTAGACGAGTTCTGTTTCGCTCTTCGATTTTTGTGAGTACACGGTATTTGTTGATGTCAACCACTTGAAAAGTGTGTGTGTCTGGGGGGGGGGGGGGGGGGGGGGGAGGATTCTCAGTTAACTTCAGTGTCAGTGGACTGAGTTCATTTAGTGGAGTTCCTGTGTTTTTTTTCTAGATACAGA
This sequence comes from Littorina saxatilis, assembly GCF_037325665.1. Classification (NCBI taxonomy): domain Eukaryota; kingdom Metazoa; phylum Mollusca; class Gastropoda; order Littorinimorpha; family Littorinidae; genus Littorina; species Littorina saxatilis. The sequence continues at coordinate 70,078,368 of NC_090252.1, forward strand.
AGGGTGAAACCCGGCCTGTAGCCGTCACGGTAGGAACATTTGAGGGCGCCAAGCGCGTGCCTGCCGCCGAATTGCCTTAGGGTTAAGAATTTACTGAATTTCCCCTTCTAAAATTGCGGCTCGACAGGAAAATATTGTGATCCGTTCGAAGGCTCACAAACTTGAAACAGCGGTGCCGATCTGAGACTAGCCTACTATAGTCGCCAGCTGCTCGGCGGGGGAACCAGGGCCTAGCATTGTGCACCGTTCGGTGCACTGTTTACGACGAAATGACATCTCCAGTATTAACCTTACGCGAAACTCGATTTGGTGTACGAAATGCAAAAACCTGTTATTCCCAAACTGTATAAGCTTACCCCAAAACAGCCCCAGCTCTCGCTTTGTGCGCCGTTTCTCAATCGGTTTGACAGCTTGCTTGAGCAAGCACTTCCTGGGTCTGTCATCGCACGAGCATCCTCTGTGTGGGTGTTTTGTGGCTCTAGCAAGTGAAGGACATGATTTGCGCTGAAGACATGCCCAGTGTGTACAGTTTTTAACAACTTCAAGACAAGGAGTGGCATTGCTGACATTGAGTGATACTGTGTTTGTTCGGCACCCTGTTTGTTTGAAGAAGGTAGGCATTTTTAGTTTTAGGCAAAAAAACTGAATACTGGTACATGTTACTGTACTTACATTTACAACTAGTTTTGGGCTAGTTTTAGATGCAAAATCACAAAACCTCTTCAAATTCCAGGGGTGTTGCCACAGACCCCTACCTTTGTAGTTTGTAAGCTGAACTCTCTTTTTCTAATGCTAGGCCCTGAGTCGGTGAACAGAATAAGGTGGTGAGGGTCAATGATTATGTGGTTGAGATTGCACTTGTTTGCTATTTAATACTTACACATTAACATGTGAAACTTCGAGGTCGGAGTGCCCTGTTTGTTTGAAGAAGGTAGGCATTTTTAGTTTCAGGCAAAAAAACTGAATACTGGTACATGTTACTGTACTTACATTTACAACTAGTTTTGGGCTAGTTTTAGATGCAAAATCACAAAACCTCTTCAAATTCCAGGGGTGTTGCCACAGACCCCTACCTTTGTAGTTTGTAAGCTGAACTCTCTTTTTCTAATGCTAGGCCCTGAGTCGGTGAACAGAATAAGGTGGTGAGGGTCAATGATTATGTGGTTGAGATTGCACTTTTTTGCTGTTTCAGATAGAACTATGCTTTATTTATTTAATACTTACACATTAACATGTGAAACTTCGAGGTCGGATTGACGTGTCAATCCACAATGATGACTGAGTCAAAATCATCTAAACATACATGTGTTACAACTTACACTTGATTTTATTGATACCTACTATTGATCCGAAGCGTCGTTTCTTGTACAGAAAGGCCACATTGTCAAACTTGAAACTGATTATTTGCAGAACCCCCGCTTATAAATAATACATTTTGTGCATGGATGATGTGTATGTGAGTGAGTTTGTGTGTGACGTGGTTTGAGCGTGTGTGCCCCTAAACTGTGTCGGTCTGACTAATTACCGCATGACCGTGCGTGCCCGGCGATCGCTCCCAACCACAATCGACCGCGCCCGACCTCAAAACAAAGCATTTACACGTAATATTTGTCGTGTTAGTATCTCCAAAATATTTTCTCACGTTTGACCAGTTTATAAGTCAGAAAAGTGATCGATTTTGGTATATTTTCCGTCTGTTCTGAGTGTGATCGATTTTATTGATACCTACTATTGATCCGAAGCGTCGTTTCTTGTAAAGAAAGGCCACATTGTCAAACTTGAAACTGATTATTTGCAGAACCCCCGCTTATAAATAATACATTGTGTGCATGGATGATGTGTGTGTGAGTGAGTTTGTGTGTGACGTGGTTTGAGCGTGTGTGTGTGTGGGGTGTTTGTGTGAGAGAAAGGGGCGATTTGTCCTTCGTGGGGGGGGGGGGGGGGGGGGGGGGATATGCGGTGCCTTGGCAATGCACTTCTACTTAATTATCAAGTTAATACATTAACTGTTAGTACATGCATTGGTCAGATAAGACTTTGTTTCCATACTTTTGGGTTAGGACGGTTTGTAGTGCTTGGCAATGTAGTTTATGCAGCCCTGAAAGTCAAAATCAATTTGCACTAGTTGGCTAGTGGTTCTGAAAATGAACTAGCGTGACTGCAAACTGAATGTTTTTATATTGCGTCACGCAACTTCAGTGCATCATTGCATTGTCAGTTTATGCTTAACCATTGTTTCTTTTGAACATCAGATAGAATGCGATTTCAGACAAAAAGACAGTCATCTCCTGCGCTCAGACAAACCTGACCAAGTTTAAAGTACAATTACATTTTTATTTTCAGCGCATCATCATCCTCTTCGATTTCTGCCACCTGGACAATCATGAGCCTGACAGTTTGATCTTCAGCATATTTTTGGATTTCTGCACGAGCAACATCTTTGTGAGTACCTACCTTTATACTATTACTAATATTCTAACTTTTCAGACATCAAAATATTTTTCGTCTAGGTTTTGAAAGTAGTTTACAGGCCTAAGAGTTTTGCCTGATTTTTGTGCGATTTTAGAACTTGAATAATTTTTCGTCTCTGTTCTGAAAGTAATTTCAAGGCCTTCGGGTCCTGCCCGATTATTCTGCGATTTTATAACTTAAATATTTTTATAGTCTCTGTTCTAAAAGTAGTTTCCAGGCTTAGCCTTAGGGGTGCCGCCCGATTTTTCTGCGATTTTGGAACTAGGAATATTTTTCATCTCGGATATAATTATCTGAAAGAGTCCTGCCGATTTTTGTGCTATTTTGGAACTTAGAATATTTTTCGTCTCTGTTCTGAAAGTAGTTTCCAGGCCCGGGGGTGCTGCCCGATTTTTTTGTGCAATTTTGGTACTCCGAATATTTTCCGTCTCTGTTCTGAAAGTGGTTTCCAGGCAAGGGCCTAGCATTGTAAGCCGATTTTTCTGCGTTTTTGGAATTTAGAATATTTTTTGTCTCGGTTCTGAAAGTAGTTTCCAGGCCCGGCGGTGCTGCCCGATTTTGTGCGATTTTGGAACTTAGAATATTTTCTGTCTGTTCTGAAAGTAGTTTCCAGGCCCAGGGGTGCTGCCCGCTTTTTCTGCGTTTTTGGAACTTGGAATAGTTTTTGTCTGTTGTGAAAGTTGTTTCCAGGCCCGGGGGTGCTGCCCGATTTTTTGTGCGATTTTGGTACATGTACTTAGAATATTTTCCGTCTCTGTTCTGAAAGTGATTTCCAGGCCCGGGGGTGCTGCCCGATTTTTTGTGCGATTTTGGTACATGTACTTAGAATATTTTTTGTCTCGGTTCTGAAAGTAGTTTCCAGGCCCGGCGGTGCTGCCCAATTTTTTGTGCGATTTTGGTACTTAGAATATTTTCCGTCTCTGTTCTGAAAGTGGTTTCCAGGCCCGAGGGTGCTGCCCGATTTTTTGTGCGATTTTGGTACTTAAAATATTTTGTCTCGGTTCTGAAAGTAGTTTCCAGTCCGGGGGGTGCTGCCCGATTTTTCTGCTTTTTTTTAACTTGGAATATTTGCTGTTCTGAGTGTGATCGATTTTATTGATACCTACTATTGATCCGAAGCGTCGTTTCTTGTAAAGAAAGGCCACATTGTCAAACTTGAAACTGATTATTTGCAGAACCCCCGCTTATAAATAATACATTGTGTGCATGGATGATGTGTGTGTGAGTGAGTTTGTGTGTGACGTGGTTTGAGCGTGTGTGTGTGTGGGGTGTCTGTGTGTTTGTGTGAGAGAAAGGGGCGATTTGTCCTTCGTGGGGGGGGGGGGGGGGGGGGGGGGGATATGCCTTGGCATTGCACTTCTACTTAATTATCAAGTTAATAAATTAACTGTTAGTACATGCATTGGTCAGATAAGACTTTGTTTCCATACTTTTGGGTTAGGGCGGTTTGTAGTGCTTGGCAATGTAGTTTATGCAGCCCTGAAAGTCAAAAACAATTTGCACTAGTTGGCTAGTGGTTCTGAAAATGAACTAGCGTGACTGCAAACTGAATGTTTTTATATTGCGTCACGCAACTTCAGTGCATCATTGCATTGTCAGTTTATGCTTAACCATTGTTTCTTTTGAACATCAGATAGAATGCGATTTCAGACAAAAAGACAGTCATCTCCTGCGCTCAGACAAACCTGACCAAGTTTAAAGTACAATTACATTTTTATTTTCAGCGCATCATCATCCTCTTCGATTTCTGCCACCTGGACAATCATGAGCCTGACAGTTTGATCTTCAGCATATTTTTGGATTTCTGCACGAGCAACATCTTTGTGAGTACCTTTATACTATTACTAATATTCTAACTTTTTACTATTACTAATATTCTAACTTTTCAGACATCATTAAAATATTTTTCGTCTAGGTTTTGAAAGTAGTTTACAGGCCTAAGAGTTTTGGCTGATTTTTGTGCGATTTTAGAACTTGAATAATTTTTCGTCTCTGTTCTGAAAGTAATTTCAAGGCCTTCGGGTCCTGCCCGATTATTCTGCGATTTTATAACTTAAATATTTTTATAGTCTCTGTTCTAAAAGTAGTTTCCAGGCCTAGGGGTGCCGCCCGATTTTTCTGCGATATTGGAACTAGGAATATTTTTCATCTTGGATCTGAAAGAGTCCTGCCGATTTTTGTGCTATTTTGGAACTTAGAATATTTTTCGTCTCTGTTCTGAAAGTAGTTTCCAGGCCCGGGGGTGCTGCCCGATTTTTTGTGCGATTTTGGTACTCCGAATATTTTCCGTCTCTGTTCTGAAAGTGGTTTCCAGGCAAGGGCCTAGCATTGTAAGCCGATTTTTCTGCGTTTTTGGAATTTAGAATATTTTTTGTCTCGGTTCTGAAAGTAGTTTCCAGGCCCGGCGGTGCTGCCCGATTTTGTGCGATTTTGGAACTTAGAATATTTTCTGTCTGTTCTGAAAGTAGTTTCCAGGCCCAGGGGTGCTGCCCGCTTTTTCTGCGTTTTTGGAACTTGGAATAGTTTTTGTCTGTTGTGAAAGTTGTTTCCAGGCCCGGGGGTGCTGCCCGATTTTTTGTGCGATTTTGGTACATGTACTTAGAATAGCCCGGGGGTGCTGCCCGATTTTTTGTGCGATTTTGGTACATGTACTTAGAATATTTTTCGTCTCGGTTCTGAAAGTAGTTTCCAGGCCCGGGGGTGCTGCCCAATTTTTTGTGCGATTTTGGTACTTAGAATATTTTCCGTCTGTTCTGAAAGTGGTTTCCAGGCCCGAGGGTGCTGCCCGATTTTTTGTGCGATTTTGGTACTTAAAATATTTTGTCTCGGTTCTGAAAGTAGTTTCCAGTCCGGGGGGTGCTGCCCGATTTTTCTGCTTTTTTTTAACTTGGAATATTTGCTCCTCAGAATGGACTCGGTTGTGCAGTGTGTAGACTGCCAGAAATTGTTCAGTAGCCGTGTTAGGCTATTGAAACATAAATGCTCTAAGTGTACTTCTTGTGGCAAAGTGTTTTCATCATTCCAGCGCCTTCAGTCACACAATTGTTCAGATTCACAGGATATTCAGGTTAAAGCTATTGAGCAACATGGTATCACATTCAACCCTGTACACTGCCAGTGGCAGTTAGACAAATGTCGCCAGTTCACTTTGCCTTTGAAGCTTGCACTGCCTTCGTCAGATCAGGTGCTTCCGGCTGGAGCACCAAAAAATTTTAAAAGGGTTGGTGGAGATGGTAATTGTTTTTTCCGCTGCCTGAGCTTTGCCGTGACTGGGTGTGAAGAGTATCATCTCCAACTTCGAGCTGCAGTCTGTCATTTCATGACACAGTCTGCACACACATATCGAATTGAGCATGTTCTCCTGCAACAACAAGGGCTGACAGCCGCGTCCTATCTGACCAGGTCGGGCATGCGGAATTCAGGGACGTGGGCAACAGAAGTGGAGATTTACAGTGCAGCCCTCATGCTCAACACCAGAATCTGTGTTTATCGCAATGTAGTCGGGCAGAGTGCCTGGCACACACATGATCCAAGACTGATTGCTCCACAGACCCATGTGAGTTCACAGTGCATTTACATCAACCACCCCAACAATACCCATTATGAAATTGTGACTGACGTCCATCTTCCATCTGACGGACCAGTGCTGTCATGCCAACATCAACAAGTTAATGTACCTGTGCTTGCAGCAGCAGAGTGTGAAGGTGCTGAGAAGCCACTCGTATCTCATACAACAGTGACACTTGTGAACCGCAGAAATACAATGCAGAAACTGCGTCAAAACCAAGAGTACAAGCAGAAAGAGTCAGCTGAAAATAGGTTGAGAAAAGGTGAGAGGAGACTTAGGCAGGCATATAGGCACAAGGAAGCACACCTAGGCAAAGAAAGAATCGCAAAGAGAAGATGCAGTGGAGAGTTCAGAGAACAAGAAGCAGAAAGAAACCGACTTAGAATGGCTAAACAGAGAGCCACTAAAGAGTATAGCCAGAAAGAAGCAGAAAGAAACAGACTTAGAATAGCCAAACAGAGAGCCACTAAAGAGTATAGCCAGAAAGAAGCAGAAAGAAACAGACTTAGAATAGCCAAACAGAGAGCCACTAAAGAGTACAGCCAGAAAGAAGCAGGTAGAACCAGACAGAGAATGACAACAAAGAGAGGCAATAGGGATTACAGTCAGAAAGAAGCAGGTAGAACCAGACAGAGAATGGCAACAAAGAGAGCCACTGTAGAGTATAGCCAGAAAGAAGCAGGTAGAACCAGACAGAGAATGGCAACAAAGAGAGCCACTGTAGAGTATAGCCAGAAAGAAGCAGGTAGAACCAGACAGAGAATGGCAACAAAGAGAGCCACTAAAGAGTATAGCCAGAAAGAAACGGGTAGAACCAGACAGAGAATGGCAACAAAGAGAGGTAGTGAAGAGTACAGAGAGAAAGAGGCCCTAAAAGACAGGCAAAGGAAAGCAGAACAAAGACAGAATAGAAACTACAGGCGAAAGGAATCGGAGAGTGACAGATTGAGGAAAGTGAAGAGAAGGCGTTGTCCTTTATACAGACACAGAGAAGCTTATCAAGCTAAGGTGCGAGCAGCAAGAGACAAACTGACCACAAAAAGCGGATGCTTGACGGTCGATGACATCAAGAAGGTCTTTCAGTCCAATGTTAGTCACGGACCTTCATTCATATGTACATGCTGTAATGGTCTCTTCTACAAACACTCAGTGAGTGTTGCTCCCTCTGCTACATCTCTCCAGAACAAGGGTGTTAAGTCTTCCATTATAGAGCAGGTTCTGTTAGGAACAAAAAGCTTCCAAGACACTGAGTGGATATGTTCCACATGTCTCTCCAGTTTGAGCAAAACTGTGCTGCCCAATTTAGCTGTGAGAAATGGTCTTGGATTCCCGGCAATTCCACCTCCACTCAAAGGTCTCACAACCCTGGAGGAACGGTGTATATCGCCACGAATTCCCTTCATGCAGATGCGAGAGCTTGGCTGCGACCATCAGTTTGGTATTAGAGGAAATGTAGTAAATGTGCCCGTGGATGTGCCAGCTATGGTGACTTCATTACCTAGGCGATTCGAAGAGACAGAGACAATTGCCTTGAAGTTGAAGAGACGCTTGCGCTACAAGTCCTCCTACCACTTTGAAAATGTGAGGCCTGGGAAGATCTTTGCTGCTGCGGAGTGGTTGATTGGGAACAGTGTCCTGTTCAGAGAAGAGGGCATTAAGCTTGATCCTTCTTGGTTCAAGCCAGAGTGGGAGGGAGCAGAGTCGGTAGAGTTCAGAATCAACAGTGCAGATGATGATAGTTGTATCCAAAGTGAGAATACCAACCATGCTCACTCATGTGACAAAGGCAAACAACCTGAATGTGATGCTGTGAAGCAATGTTCTAATGTACCGTCACAAGGCCCTGAGCACTTGGTAACTGATCAAGCTTCTGGCACAGTGAAAGACAAGAAACCAGAACAAGACCAAGATGGTAATCTGCCAGAAGAGTATGCAGATTTGTTTCAGGAGTGGCCGGAGGAAAACATAGCTGCTAATGACAAAGATGACACTGGGGAAGATGATGAAGACAAAGAATGGGTCGAAACCAGTCAAGAGGCAGAACTGGGAGGTGGCTGTCGTGACACCCTTCTCCACCCCAACGACTTTACAACTGATGGCCAGGCGGCACTGAACATAGCACCAGGTGAAGGCAAACATCCACTTGGTCTGTTCATGGACAAAGATTGTGAGGAGAAATCCTTTCCAACCATATTTTGCGGCCAACGACGTGTTGATAACAGTGATCGAATGAAGCCCCTCACCTACAGTAAGATCTGCAAGGCTGAGCTAAGAAGTGCTGACCGGCGTGCTGCCCACTCCATTGCAAACATCTTTTTCAAGTTGAAGAAACTACAGATGTTACAGATTCGAGATTTAGCCACAACAGCACTTCGGAAAGTGAAAGGAGCAAAGACAGGCCATACTGCAGGGCAGTTGAGGAAAGATGGTGCCATTGAAGATCTTCTGCGCCAGGATCAAGGGTATCGTGTCCTCAAAACACTGCGATCCTCTCCCCCGTACTGGCAAGCGAAACAGAAGGATCTCTTTGCTATGATTAGGCAGCTTGGTAGACCAACTTTCTTTGCTACATTTTCTGCTGCTGAAACAAGGTGGCTTGATCTTCTCCGTGTCCTCTACCGCATGGAGCACAGTGTAGACCCCACTGATGATGACCTTGAGAACCTGACCTGGCAGGAGAAGTCGCAACTTATACAAAAAGATCCTGTGACTTGCGCTCGTCACTTTGACTACAGAGTTCAGGTCTTGTTCAGAAAAGTCATCCTGAGTGATCTGCAGCCTCTTGGAAAAGTGACGGACCACTTTTTCAGAGTAGAATTTCAGCAGCGGGGGTCCCCTCACATTCACTGTATGATCTGGGTTGAAGATGCACCAAAGGCTGATACAGACTCTGACGAAGATGTGGTGGCATTTCTTGATAAACACTTGACATGTCAGAGGCATGAAGAGGGTGAGTTGAAGGACGTTTCGAGCCTGCATGAACACAAGCATTCCAAGTCATGCAAGAAAGGTGGAAAACACGTGTGCAGGTTTGGTTTTCCTCTCCCTCCCATGTCAAAAACTATGATGCTCCGTCCACTGACTCAGTCTGAAGCAAAGGAGAATTCTGGCATCACAGAAAACTTGAGAACCATCAAAAGAGAACTTAGCCAGTTGAAACTGGGTGAGAACATTTCTTTTGAAGAATTTCTGGCACGAGTCGGCATTGATGAGAATCAGTACATCCTTGCACTTCGTTCTGACCTTGACAGCACCAAGATCTTTTTGCGACGCGAACCATCAGCGACACGCATGAACAGCAGAAATGATATTCTCGCTCAGGTGTGGATGGCCAACACAGATGTGCAATTTGTCCTCGATGAGTATGCCTGTGGAATGTACATTGTGACATACATCAGCAAGAGCCAGCGTGGCATGAGCGATCTTCTAAAACACGCTGATGATGAGGCAAAACGTGGCAACCAGAGTGTCAAACAAAAAGTCAGACACATTGCGAACAAGTTTTTGAACCACTGCGAAGTGTCTGCTCAGGAAGCTGTCTATCTCCTGATGCAGCTGCCTTTGACCCGATGCACAAGGGATGTGATTTTTGTCAACACATCACCCCCCTGCCAGCGAGTTGGTCTGCTCAAGAATTCCACCATGCTTGAAGCAATGAAAGATGAGGACACAGATGTGACTCTCACAAGCCTGATCGACAGGTACTCTGAAAGACCAAAGGAGTTGGAAAACATCTGTCTTGCAGACTTTGCTACTTCGTACGACATGAGAAAGGCAGGATCAAACAGCAGAACAGGTAAGAACACGAAAAAGAAGGAACAGGATTTCCTCCCTGAAGGTGAATATGAGGAGGATGCAACCGACAACATCTGGAACAATGACTCTTCTTCTGGTCACCTGTACAAACTTCCTGATGGCAAAGTCTTGCACCACCGGAGAAAACCAAAAGTTCTGCGTTGTGTTCGCTTTTCTCTGGAGTCTGACTCAGAAAACCACTACAGAGAGAAGCTGATGTTGTATATCCCATGGCGAAACGAGGACAAGGATATCATTGGTGGGTGTGGGACATACCATGAGAGATTTGAACAGATGAAAGAAACAGTGTTTGAAGTCAGCAGCAAGTTTGAGACCAATGCTACTGCTGTGGACCAGGCTGTGGAACAGGTGCAGAAGGATGGCATTGATGAGGAAGCATGGGATGGGGTGGCTCCACAAGCACAAGACATGGAGAGCCGCCACGAGAAATACAACACAGAGAGTACCATCAATGCAGCGTTCCAACCAGACTCTGAACAGCACCGACAGTATGACATTGGTCTTGACCTGGGTTGTCACGCAACATCTGACATAACCCATGACCGTATAGTGAACAGGATACCAAATGAAGAATTTGATGCAATGGTAAGATCACTGAATTGCAGTCAGCAAACGTTCTTCTATCACATACTGCACTGGATGAAGACAAAGTGTAGTGGCAGTCTATCTGCATGCGAACCCTTCTACTGTTTTCTCTCTGGAGGTGCAGGTGTGGGAAAGAGTCGTTGTGTTCTGGCTATTTACCATGCTCTTGTCCGTTACCTAAGCAGTCGCCCTGGAGACAATCCGGATTGCCTTCGGGTACTTCTTGCCGCTCCAACAGGCAAGGCTGCCTATAACATCAGAGGTGTGACACTACACACAGCCTTCTGCCTCCCTGCAAACCAGAGTCTCAGTGATTACGTGAAACTTGACGCCAGTCGCTTGAACACACTTCGGTCAACTCTAGCAGAATTGCGATTGGTGATCATTGATGAAATTTCCATGGTTGGTGCCAACATGTTGGGTTTTGTCAGTCAGCGTCTGCAACAAGTGATGGGTTGCAGCAAGCCCTTTGGTGGTGTCAGTGTCCTTGCTGTTGGTGATCTATTCCAGCTGAGACCAGTCATGGATCGCTGGGTATTTCAGCCAAGTCGTGGACCATATGAAGCACTAGCACCAATTGTCTGGCAGGAGCTGTTCCAGATGTTTGAGTTGACCCAGGTGATGCGGCAGAAAGATGACAAAACCTTTGCTGAAGCTCTAAACAGGATCAGGGAGGGAAGCCACACCAAAGAAGATGCAAGCCTCATCAAGTCCCGTGTTGTCAAATCCAGTATCCCGGACAACATGCTTCACCTGTTCACCAGCCGTCGTCTGGTCACTGAGCAAAACACCAGAAGTCTTGCCCTTCTCCAGTCTACGGAGATTCTGCTGGAAGCTAAGGACAGTGTGATGGGCGACATCAGCGTTGCACTGAAAACCGAGATACTTCACAAAGCTCGTGATATGACAGTGCAGCAAACGCAGAGTCTTACATCACACTTGACTCTCAAAGTGGGCGGTAGATTCATGTTGGTGCACAATGTTGACATCAGTGATGGTCTGACGAATGGAGCTTCTGGCACCTTACGACAGGTTGGACACAAAGGCAGTGAGAAGCCAGAACATGTGTCCGTTGTCTGGATAGAGTTTGATGAAGAGAGTGTTGGTGAAAAGACCCGCCACCAAAATAAACAACTCTACACACCGGCCATCAGCTCCACATGGACTCCCATCTTTCATGCCGTCAAACAGTTTCGTGTTGGAAAACGAGAAAATGTTGCAGTGCTTCGTAAACAGTTTCCGTTGACAGCTTGCTCTGCTATCACAGTACACAAGTCACAGGGTTCAACTCTTGAGCAAGTTGCGGTGTCTTTCCAGGGTATGGTACAACACCATCTAGTGTATGTGGCACTCAGCAGAGCCAAAACTCTGGGCGGCCTCCATCTTCTTGATTTTGACCCAAACAAAATCAGAGTGTCACCTGATGTCAAGACCGAGATGGAACGATTGCGGAAGAAGCCCATTGAGTGGTGTGTGAGCGACCTACAGCAGATTGCCAGCATTGGATTTCTGATAGGTTTTCACAACAGTCGCTCTCTTCACAAGCACATGGAAGATCTCCGTCTTGAAAGAAATCTGTTACGAGCTGAAATGTTGGTCATATTTGAAAGCTGGGAACACAAACAAGATGAACCACAGCACTACAGTCTCCCTGAATTCAAAGTTCTTGACAGAAACCCTGCCCCAACCAAGACTCACCGTCCACATGCTGGCACAATAGTGTACATCCGTGATGACAGTCTGCTGTCTACCTCCAACACAGCTACAAGCCGAAGTTGCAATCACAGCATAGAAGTTACAGTGCTTGACGCCAGCAGCAGAATTGCAGGGCTGAGTGTAGTGGGAGTGTACTGTCCTCCGGGTGTGAAAACCAGCGCACTGCGTACTGAACTTGAGACCATTCTTCACAGGGTATTAGCAAGTCACCCCTATGTTGTGATGGGAGGAGACTTCAACAGTGATGCCTCTGACAGACTGTCAAAACCACTCAAACAGCTGTGTCAGGAATTCAGTCTGCGTCAGCTCATTACTGAACCCACAACAGACTATGGCTCAGTATTGGATCTGATCTTCACCAATCTCCCTGAGTCTGCAATACTAGGAGGTGTACTTGAATCCTGGTACTCGGACCACAAACCCTGCTGGGTGTCAATTTCATTGTAAATGGAATTTTTGAGAGATTGACACACTTAATATTCTGTTTGTTGCAGAATTTGATATGCAAGCCATGACAGTGACACAACTAGGTGTGGATGCGTTAATTAGATTCTGTGTCTGGTGTTTTAATTGGCGCTAAATCTGAAGTTATGTACAGGAGCATAAGATTTGTCATGTTTTATTTTAAATTAATGCAATGGAAATAAAGAATCAGTAGCAGAACACATTTGACTCCTTGTTTTTGCTTTTAATTTAATTTAGTGCTCTATCCTTTTCTGGTTGTAGTTTGTTGTTTATTTATTGATTGAATGGATGTCATAATCAAGTTTTCTCCACAGGTCAGTGCTTGATATCATCTTCAACAGTCTCCCTGAATCTGGAGGATCATCATGTTTACTTGACTTTATGCTTCGTGTCTCCTTTAATGTACACTAACTTTATTAGTGTATTGCAGATGTTTGTGGGGTGTAACAGTAGTAACACACAACATGCCTGGATGAGCTTATAGTTCATTGTGCTTGATGTATTTTCATCATAACACTCAAATGAATGTTCATGTCCTTGCAAGTGACTAACTGTACAGATCCCACAGGACACAAAAGGAGCGTCGAAATAGCTTTGCTGTATGCTGAGTGTGTGATTTGGAAATAAAATATGTTGATACATTTTGCTTCATGTTGTTGCTTCATCAGTGGTCTGTTTAGTAATTGTAATTTTAGGCTAGTGAGTATTATAACTGTCAATTTCGCATAAGTTTAAGGTGTTTGCTTTGTTTTTAAAATTGATTAATTGAATATCATAGTCAAGTTGTCTCCAGGTATTGTCAAGTGGTATAATTGTACTATGACAATACATTTGAACAATAAAGTCATGTCACTTATGTGAGGTAAGTAACTGCCCCCAGAAACTGATACCGTGTTGTGGTGGGGTGGCTTGCGTGCTTCCATAATCCATCAAGCTAAGTCAGCTAATGTGCAGGGTGCCTGGTAGGGTCTCCCATACTGAACAGTCGGTGGTGTCTGACCATCAAACTAAGTCAGTTGGCGCGTTTTGCACATTTTCAGGGTTTCCCATGCTGAACAGTTTGAATGGCTAGAAGCCTGACAAAACTCAGTTTCAAGATTAAAGAAGAAGAACTTGAAAACAATTTTATCAGCTATATATGCATGTCTGCTATTGATTACAGATCTGAGGATATGACGACATGGTGGCGAGTGATGACAGCAAGCACAGAGCAGGGGTGGAATAAATTGCAGGACACTCGACACCCCCACCCACCCCTCATGACCTGCTGCTTATCATTGCCAGGCAAGCCTGCTTGGTTCAGAAGTACAACTACAAGTAGCTGGGCATAATCCTGGACTGACAACACAACTGAAGTGGTAACAACAGCAGCTGCTACAGAAATGTCTTCATTTTCTCCTGGAGCTGAGGCTCCATCCTTGTGGACATTGCCATTCTCTGGTTTCCAAACATGTCGGATAGTGTACTCTCAAACAAAATTGGTGACATTTCTGAATCATTTAGAGAGGACTGTGGTATGCTGCATGAAGTGTTGTGCTATCATTGACCCTAACACTGTGCGTGAGGAAAACGATGATGAAATTCAAGGCTATTCCGTGTAATCTTTCATATTCTTCCCTGCATGTGGAGCTGGTAACCCACAGGACAAGTGACACATCAGAGAGACTTCTGGGTGTGAAGGCTTGGATCATGGACAAATCACCCCATGGATAACATGATCTTCTTTCCTTTCCCCACTATATGTATCATGTTTTCAAATCAATATCTGTATTGTCATTCTGTTGTCAAAAATTAGAAGTTTGAATCACTTAAATCAGTTCATCTTATTTTGTAAGTTAAGGTGATACGTCCTTGGGCACTGCCAAGGGGAGGTAATTCTTAACTTAGCGGTTTTTCAGTTGGCAACTCCTCTCAAAATGTATTCAACATTGCCTGTGATCATGATCCAGGGCTAAAGATGGTGTGCAATTTACCAGGCACTGTCTAGGGGAGATAATTCACCAGTTCGCGGTTTGTCAGTTGCCAACGTCCTTCAAAATTTAATCAAAATATTATTTTCAGTGCTGGCAAATCATTCATTATTCTGGTAGACCCAACCCATTCAAATTCAGGTTGTTCCCAGACACAGAAAAGAAAAGGTCAGTTAGACCTGGATTCAAAAGTGAGTTGAACCCACCTTGTAATATCTCCCAAAAATGGAAAAAATGAGGTCTTAGAAGGAGGGAGTCTTAAACTGGGGGTAACTTTACAGAGGTTATGAACAGAAAGTCAGAAAACAGATTATTAAAAGGGAGGGAGTCTTAAAAGGGGTGTTCCACTGTATGTGTACGTGATAGAAAACAGACCAAGGCCTAGGAACTACACATCACTAAAACACTGCAATGTATCATGTGTGGAAGAGTCTTTAGAAAAAGATCAAATGAGTGTGATTCTTGTGTAATGATTCCCATATTTGACTTTTTTATGACTTTTCAAGAATGAACCATCATTTTAAAGGCACATTTCTTATAAAAAATGTTTGGCTCACCGTCTCACTTTCAGACATGACAAAGCTTTGTTTTGTAAAAGTGACTTTTAGCTTTGGCAAGCAGTCAGCATTTTGAATGTTGGCCTGTGACAAATTCAACGCATGTTCTTACCAAATACAGCGTGCTAGATTTGACTGAGATTGTGAGATGTTTTCACAAGGAGAAATGTGACTTTACTTGAACACTGGGGTGGTGGAGATTGCACAATGTCATGGTATTCTGTGATAATACTTACACGGAGTGGTAACTGTACTACTACAAGTCATGGTACAGTAGAACTCCCTTGACCCCAAGACCTTGTTTTCTCAGACTTTCTGTTCATATCCTGTGTAAAATTACCCCCATTTTTTTACTTGCAAGAGGGGTGTCTTAGAAGGGGGGTTCCACTGTATTGGACATTTTGTCTCAGCTTCCACTTAAAAGGCCACTGCATTGTAACCGCCCCTTTTTTAAGACCACCTGATTTGGACTTCTTCACAATCCCGTGTCATCTCAGAATTTTTTTTCGTATCTTCTGACTTGTTCTGTAAATTAACCCCCATTT
Source organism: Littorina saxatilis (assembly GCF_037325665.1). Classification (NCBI taxonomy): domain Eukaryota; kingdom Metazoa; phylum Mollusca; class Gastropoda; order Littorinimorpha; family Littorinidae; genus Littorina; species Littorina saxatilis. The sequence continues at coordinate 70,094,062 of NC_090252.1, forward strand.
TGTGGACACCCCCACACCCCCCCCTTCAATTTTTCAAAAGGGGAATCCACTGTTTTTACTTCAAGGTGCTGTTTTCACATGAATGTGTGTGCGTGTGTGGTTGAGCAATTGGTAAGTTACTGTTACTGTACATTGCATGGTACCTGCAATGTGAGGCCCCTCTGATGAATGGACACTCCCCATGAAACGACAATTTCTGTAGTCCCTTTGATCTTGACAAACATTTACCTGTTGTAAAAGTAAAAGGCCACTTGCAATTTAGGGCTAGTTCAGGTGTCCTTTCATCACAGGTACCTCGTGCTGTATTATCTGCGCCATTGTGTGATCATGATTGTATGTTTGTTTTGTGTTTCTTTTTGTATGTAAAATATGTTCTTGCCAGTGTTACCGCAGGTCCCACTAGAGTGCTTTCTTTTTTTACACCCCCGGTATAGGGGTGTGTATAGGATTCGCTCCATGTGTTTGTTTGTTTGTTTGTGTTCGCATATAGATCTCAAGAATGAACGGACCGATCGTCACTAAACTTGGTGAACAGGTTCTATACATAGCACAAAAACTCTTCTGATAAAAACCAGACAAATTGACTTTGTGCATGAAGTCATTGTGTCTAGTCTGCGTATTTTAAAATGTTTCCTGAAGTTGACAGAGGTAATTGAATAAATTCTGAAACTGAAAGTGTGCATAAGTGTGCTGTAAATATGTGATGCGAGTATGTAGTGTGAGTGTGTGTGTTAAGATTTATTCCTATGCATTACTTGTACATGTATTGCATGAGAATTCCAAAGTTAAAAAATCTCATCTTCATGTGTGTGTGTGTGTGTGTACAACATATAGTTTCACATACGTGAGCCTTGAAGGCTTTGCCTCTTGTTTTACTCCTTTCATGAAAGTCAATGAAACTTGGTATTTTGCAAACGGACAACTGCCTGAGGCATGACTGAAAGCCCCAGGGGCTCTGTGCACCGGGATGAGACAAGTCTTAACTTTAAGACCTGAATGTGGTTTTTTTGACTCACATGCGAAGCAAAAGTGAGTCTATGTACTCACCCGAGTCGTCCGTCCGTCCGTCCGTCCGTCCGGAAAACTTTAACGTTGGATATTTCTTGGACACTATTCAGTCTATCAGTACCAAATTTGGCAAGGTGGTGTATGATGACAAGGCCACAAAAAACATACATAGCATCTTGACCTTGCTTCAAGGTCAAGGTCGCAGGGGCCATAAATGTTGCCTAAAAAACAGCTATTTTTCACATTTTTCTCTGAAGTTTTTGAGATTCAATACCTCACCTATATATGATATATAGGGCAAAGTAAGCCCCATCTTTTGATACCAGTTTGGTTTACCTTGCTTCAAGGTCAAGGTCACAGAAGCTCTTCAAAGTTGGATTGTATACATATTTTGAAGTGACCTTGACCCTGAACTATGGAAGATAACTGTTTCAAACTTAAAAGTTATGTGGGGCACATGTTATGCTTTCATCATGAGATACATTTGGTCACATATCTTCTTCTTCTTCTTGGCGTTCGCAGAGGTTACACAATCAGTCCAGCACTGGTGATAAATGTTGTCGTTTTCTCCAACTCCTGTCGACTGCCGTATAGTTTGGTCTGCAAGGGAGTTGGTGACGGCCACACTTCTTTTCGTTCCTCATCTAGTAAGGGACATCGCTGTAAGATGTGTTCCGCTGTTTGGTCCTCTTGACCGCAGGCACAGGTTGGTGATGGCGCCAGCTTGAACTTTCGGTTCATGTGAGCATTGAGCCTGTTGTGGCCAGTACGCAGTCTGATGAGGTTGACTTGCTGCTCTCTGGACATTCATCATTTGCGTAAGTGCGTGTACCCGTGGTTTGTTAGAATGCGCCGTGCGGCCCGGGTCCTCCGTCTTCAGCATTCGGGGTTTTCTGTCGGGGTTACCTCACCCTTAGCTCATGGCCCGTACGTCCTACCCTGAGAGCACAGGGGGGAGGATTTTCCAGGATCCCACCCGGAGCCAGTTTGGTCCGCGGCCGCAAGCGGCTGATCTCCATATCTGAAGACCGTTCCCCTATCCGCCACGCGGGGACGCGCTGGGTTGGGGGTGGTCGCCCCACTGAAAATCCCACACTGGGTTAAGAAAGATCAGCCTGTCCCAGTGGTCACATATGATCAAGGTCACTTTGACCCTTATGAAATAAGGTAGTGAACCACTAAAAGTGACCATATCTCATGGTAGAAAGAGCCAATAAGCACCATTGTACTTCCTATGTCTTGAATTAACAGCTTTGTGTTGCATGACCTTGGATGACCTTGACCTTGGGTCAAGGTCACATGTATTTTGGTAGGAAAAATGTGTAAAGCAGTTCTTAGTGTATGATGTCATTGCTAGGTTTAGTTATTTGACCTTGACCTGAAGGTCAAGGTCATGTAAAGGTCAAGGTCAAGCATGTGAGTCGTATGGGCTTTGCCCTTCTTGTTTTTACATTTGGTTAGGTCTTAAATTGAGGTGGCACTGTATTGTCTGGTTGTCTCCGCAGAATAAAGGCAGCAGTGAGGTGACGGAGGCGGCCTTGACAGCGGACACTGGTACTGACAGCATCAAGGTCAAGGACACTGGTACTGACAGCGTCAAGGTCAAAGACACTGGTACTGACAGCGTCAAGGTCAAGGACCGCAGTGGACGTTCCAGGAAAAGACAGAGCCAGAGCTGGCAAGACCAGGTAGGAAACCAGATCAGTCAGTCAACTGCTTTCCCAGCTCTACAGCTCTAAGACACGTTGGCTTTCATGCTTACTACTTGTATTGCAACTCTTAGTCACTTTATATAAACTACTTGTATTGTAACTTTATCTAGTGTAAATATACTGCTTGTATCGTTACTTAATGCTTAAAGGGGTCTCACTAGGGGTGCACTGTCGTGTGCATTGAAAGGTAGGTCTAGTGTGTTTCTCTCTCTCTCTCTCTCTCTCTCTCTCTCTCTCTCTCTCTTTCTTTCTTTCTTTCTTTCTTTCTTTCTTTCTTTCTTTCTTTCTTTCTCTCTGTTCGTTCATGTGTCTGGTGTGTGTGCAATGTTGTCCTCAAGCCTCTGTTCTGGTCTGATGCATACTTCTTTTTATTTGACACATTGTTGTGACCCCGTGCTGGTCAACCGTCTGACAGAGCAAAGACTTGTTGTGTAACCAGGGCATTTCGACCTGCATATATTTTCAATCCAGATTTCACACTGTGTTTCATTTCAGGCACTCTCTGCTCCAGGCTGGCTCCAGCTAAAAATAACCGGCAAGAACCACCCTCATCCCGCTATTTACCCTCCCTTTCCTTTCCTCCCCCCATTTCCCTCCTACCCGGCCCCATTCACAGTGGCGCCTGACAGACGACTCTTTCTTTGTCTGCAGCGAGCGTGGACCGCTCTCTGCAAGCAGCTGCTGTGTTGATAAGGTTCTGTAGCTCGCGCGCTCTAGAGAGAGCCTAAAAACAGTGAGAACGTTTTCTGCACTGTTCAGAATGCCTGATAAGTGGCCCTCTATATACTCCCGCAAGGAAATAGTCTCCATGCGAAGGGTGTAATACTTGAAAGTAGAACAGTGGTTATACATTGTATACTCTTGAGAATAGAATAACAGGTGACCTTTCTTTTCCCTTTTGGAGGTTTGTCAATGACGCCGAAGATGCTTACTCATGGCGGTGTTTTCCAATGTGTGACTGTGTGTGTGTGTGCGTGCGTGTGTGTGTGTGTGTGTATGTGTACATGTGTGTGTGTGTGTGTGTGTGTGTGTGTGCGTTCGAAATATATACAAACAGTAGAGTATATCGTATTTACATACATATTATGCCAAGGACTACTAGTAAAAGTCATTGATGGTGCGCATGTAAAATTTGTTTTGCGTTTATATAATTATAAAAGTCAAAATAGTGTAGATATAAAATTCAAAATAGTGTAGATAATGTCAGTAACATATAAGAAAGAAAAAAGATCTTACGGCAATACATGTTCATGAAAATTATTAGCTGCATGTGAATAAAACAAAAAAGCTTACCTCACGGCCCTCCTATACAAGTCTCACAAACTTGTATATATATATATAATATACCACAGGAGAAAAAAAAATAGCTCGCGCGCGCTCACCCAAATCCGCTCGAAGTGCCACATGATATTAGCCCCAGACAACACATAGACGGATAATACATGTATGTCAATCGTATGAAACAAAACATGCCACAATTTACAAGACAGAAAAAAGGCTAAATGAGAGAATTGAAAAAGGTGTTTGCTCTTCAAGTAAATAATTATACCACACCTTACAGATCTGAAAAACACATGTATGCTGCAGTTAAATAAACAGGAAACCCAACATCCGAAAGCACGGCACAATCTATAAGAGGACAGAAGACAACACAGTAAACAAAACATCATAATCAATGTGTCACAATAAAAGAACACAAAATATTGGAAAAAAAGACAAAGGTAATCCCTAAGTACACTGATATATACATGTACAACACTTTACAAAATATATATACAAACAACAGAGTATATACAGTCGTATTTAAAAACATATTATAGGCATGCGTATGGTGCGCATGTGAAATTTGTTTTGCGTTTATATAATTCAAAATAGTGCAATTAATGCCTGTAATATAAAAGAAAGAAAAAACGGTCTTTCAATACATGTTCATGCAAATTGTTAGCTGCATGTGAAGAAAACAAAAAGCCTACCTGACCCTGCAACTGTTGGTCAGTAATCCAATAGCAGCACACAAGTCGATTTGAAAGTTTTTCAACACAGTTTTTCACTCGTATTGTTCTCACAAACTTGTATATATACCACAGGAAACAAAACTCGTCGATCCGAACAAGATGAAATGCACGACAGTCAACAGAGCTGCATATAATAGCGTACTGTAGCGAGTGCCTGTTCCGAGAACCTGCGCGTGGGTTAATTCACAAAACTTACCCCTCAAAACTGCTCTAGAAATCATTCACAAACACCTGTAACTTAACTTGTTTTCACTCTATCACACAGTTAAGACTAAGTACTTACGGACGGCAAAATAAAAACACAGGCGGTTGGGCTGTTATCAGTATTCAGTGTGATTATAAACTGATATACAACGCGCAAATTCTGTTTCTTTTAACAGGAACAAAGAACAAGAGCTGAGTGCCAGTGATATTAGTATTACCACAAAATCAAACAAAACGAGTCGAATAAATAAACTCCAGTTTGCACCAACACAATGCCTGTATATTCAAGTAACAAAATACACAAGATGAACATAATCCCAGGTGTAAGTCACTGAAACGATCCCTTTTTCACACCAAGAATCAGGTAATTTTTCAAACTGGCGCCATCGCACACAAGCTCCACATAGAGTCTTTGTGTGCTAGAGACAGCGCGCGAAAGGGAATCAAGGTCACCGCCAGCGCACGGTAGGCTATTTATGGCCGTGCTTGCTCCCTGCCGCTGACAGAGCATATTCGGCGCAGCAGTGAAATAGTGTGTTCAACGTACGTATATAGTCCTCTGACTTTGGTAACAAAAGTGTATGCTCTTGTTTGTTTTTGACACCCTCTTGGTTTGAAACACCGTGTTGTTTGTCTCTAGCTCCAGGAGACCCTTGTTCACAAATGCGCAGACTGTGGGAAGATTTTTGAGTCAAGCAAGAAGCTACGTAAACATGAAAAGACACACAGCAGTGAGAAACCCTTTGCCTGTGACATTTGCAACAAAGCCTTCAGAAAACCTTGTTTTTTACGGAGGCACAAGGAGCGCCACCTGGGGCTGCACAAAGTCCAGTGCGAGGTCTGTGGCAGGAAGCTCTCCAGCGCAAGCATGGTGCCCCACATGCGAATACACACTGGAGAGAAACCCTACAAGTGTGACTTTTGTGGCCGTGACTTTTCTTTCGTCAGTGCCTTGAAACTTCATCGCCGACTGCATACGGGTGAGTGAAGTGAATGGGGCTTGTTGGATTTGTGAGCGACAAGCTCAGTAGCATGGTGGTTAAGGCGATGAGCGGCACTAGAATGACCAAAATGAAACATGAAAAATACATGGAGTAACTTAGTTTTCTGGGTAGTTATTGAAGTGACTTATATATATATAAGAAATGAAAAAAATTGCGAAAACAAAAGGACATAGATTGCCTTTGCTATGGAGACCGGCATACACAGCGCCATATTGGATATCTAGGAAACGGTTTTACAGCAACATCATACATCAGAAATGCTTATTAAATTACATATTCTTACTCCGAATCACATAAAGCATTGACACAGTCTGAGATGCTAAAGCCTGAAAAGCGCTACCCGTCTAAGGGAACCAACCCCACCACAAAATGTGTAAATGGAGCCATAGTAATGACACCAGACCAGGGGAGTTATCTCCCCTTGGTGTGTACTACGTCACTACCGCTCCCCAACACGTGGTCAAGATCATACGGCTTTTAAAGAAACTAAAAACCATAAGCGGGGTTGGTGGGAGGGCATAAACTATGTGATTCGGGTAAGTATATTAATCAAATGAAAATTTATTCTTAAAATGTTCGATTAAATTACATATTCTTACTCCGAATCACATAAAGCAGATAGCTTCAACAAGGCGGTGGGAAAAAAAAAATCTAACTCACTCTAAAAATCCTTGCCAGGAACTGGCCCGCTGCAACCAAGGCAGGAAGGGCCCGAAAACCATCCTGACGGACAGCCGCGATGTCTCTCTCTCAGGCAAAAGTTGCTAAAGAAACTTCAGAGAGCCAGTAAGCTGTGCCAAGCACTTCGTCCAATCTCCTGGTCGTAAAACAGCCAAGGAAGAGACCCAAGCCCTGGATTTAATTAACCCGAGCCGAGTCAAGGGGAAAGACAGGCTGCGCCCCCCCCCCCCCCCCCTTTCTATTGGAAGGAAATGCCAATGCCCTGAAACGCCCTTGGCAGGCTTCAAGACGGATAAGACCATCCCGGCCCTGTACTTGGTCACAGATCAAACATTAACACCTGGGTGCTTGCTGTGGTGAGTTTAAGTAGTGGGATGGTCTTATCCATGTTTAAGTCTCAACAGATCTGAGACGGCGAGAGAAACTATTTTCACATGGCAGAGTGTGCTTTTAAGGTTGAGGTTTTCTCCACCAATCCGTCTGAATTGTGCTGCTTCAAAGCACTGTGAGTCTCAGTCTCAACAAACCATGGTGTATTGTGCTGCTTCAAAGCACTGTGAGTCTCAGTCTCAACAAACCATGGTGTATTGTGCTGCTTCAAAGTACTGTGAGTCTCAGTCTCAACAAACCATGGTGTATTGTGCTGCTTCAAAGCACTGTGAGTCTCAGTCTCAACAAACCATGGTGTATTGTGCTGCTTCAAAGTACTGTGAGTCTCAGTCTCAACAAACCATGGTGTATTGTGCTGCTTCAAAACACTGTGAGTCTCAGTCTCAACAAACCATGGTGTATTGTGCTGCTTCAAAGCACTGTGAGTCTCAGTCTCAACAAACCATGGTGTATTGTGCTGCTTCAAAACACTGTGAGTCTCAGTCTCAACAAACCATGGTGTATTGTGCTGCTTCAAAGCACTGTGAGTCTCAGTCTCAACAAACCATGGTGTATTGTGCTGCTTCAAAACACTGTGAGTCTCAGTCTCAACAAACCATGGTGTATTGTGCTGCTTCAAAACACTGTGAGTCTCAGTCTCAACAAACCATGGTGTATTGTGCTGCTTCAAAACACTGTGAGTCTCAGTCTCAACAAACCATGGTGCATATTTTTGATTTCCCCAATGCACCCCCCTTTGAAGACCTAAAAAAATCTGAGAAAATCAGGTCTTAAAAAGAAGGGAGTCTTAAAATGGCGGTACATTTACAGAGGTTATGAACAGAAAGTCTGAGAAAGCAGGGTCTTAAAAGGGAGGGAGTCTTAAATTGGGGGTCTAAACAGGCGGGTTCCACTGTTTGTCCTGTTCTGTCCGGCTTTCAGGCAAATTATGAAACACCAGCCCCACAATGTTAATCCCTCTTCTAAAATAAATGTCTCTCAGAAATGTTTTTATCCTGTTGTGACATCATCTGCTGTCATTTATTATTTTTAAAAAAAATTTCCCTGATAACATCTGTTACATTCAGGATCTCTGGTATTAATTTAATTATTATATGAACCATGAGAGTACCGTATAATTCTCTCTTTGTTTCGATAAGTAACTTCAGCAATTTGCCAAAATGTCTTCAAAATTATATTTGTTGAACTTACAGTTAATGTTTTATGTTGTGACATGTTATGTTGAAAGTTGTGTGATGTTGCCATATTCACCACACACGGATTGTCGTTTAAGATCATAAAGTTAATTATGTCTGTATCTATATGTCTCACACAGGTGAAAAGCCCTTTATGTGTGACATTTGCGGCAAGTCGTTCCTGTCAGGCCCAAAAATGCGCTGCCACAGGAACAAACATACAGGAGAGAAGCCGTATGTGTGTGACGTGTGTGGAAATGCCTATAGATACAAGGAGACCCTGACCCATCACCATAGAAAGCACACAGGAATTCAGCCCCATACCTGTGACATCTGTGGCAAGTCCTTTGCCAAAGGTGTTAACCTCAACATACACAAGAGACTGCATTCAGGTGTGTACCTGGAGTGAGCGATAGGGTGGTGGGTAGAAGGAAGGGTGTGTGTATGTGGGGTGATGGTTTAAACAATATTTAATCAAGAATTTAAATAACAACTTCACATTGATTTGCATGCATTTGAAACTTAAAGGTGATGGATAATGCCTGATGGAGCAAAGTGTCCATCCAGGATGATTTGAAGCCTGTTAATGTTATTGTACATGTAATACGTAATATTGTAATAGACGAATTCCAAAAATAAACCATCGGGTTTGTATTGGTTATGGGAGAGTGACCTTTTCTTGCAAAAGCTCTGACAAACAAAGGATTGACCAATCACTAGCGAGAGGTTTGTTAAAAACATGTGCTGTGGTCCACGCTAGTGATTGGTCAATTGTTTGTTTCCCAAGAAATGTGTTTCCCTATTGCCATCCTATCCATTTTGTCTTCTCTTATTCTTTCACATATATTTTTTCTTCTTTATGTGTGATCAATGCAAAGCAAACATTTTCTTTAAACAACAAAAGCAGTGTTTAGAATTGACTCATGTTGCTACATCAATTTCTCCATGGGATTGACGTCATCTATTTGCATTACCGTAGTTATGCTCTGTTTTTGTTTTAAGTGTGCGTGTGTGTTGATGGGCTGAAATTCCCATCTAAGCGGGTGTTTTTCACAAGTTGCTTTTTACATGTACATGTGTGGCAGTTTTTAACCCCTCATTCAGGCAACCATATGCAGGTTTCAGAGAATATATGCTGAGTTTATTCTTGTTTTTATAGTCCACCTGAACTCATGGATTAGAGGATCTTTTTCAAACCTACTTGGTCTTGTGCTTGCGTGAGAGTGAGACACACAAAGGGGGTTCAAGGCACTAGCAAGTCTATACATAAGTTGACCTGGAAGATTTGGAAAAATATCCACCCTTAAAACATCAGGCACGGTCTGGATTTGAACACTCAACCTTCTGTACAGGAGGCCGGAGTCTAATCCACTATGGTAAAATGGAAATCTGTGCCACTTAAAATTTAGTTTTTGTACTGAAATATATATATATTAGAGAGAGAGAGAGAGAGAGAGAGAGAGAGAGAGAGAGAGAGAGAGAGAGAGAGAGAGAGAGAGAGAGAGAGAGAGAGAGAGAGAGAGAGAGAGAGAGAGAGAAAGAGAGAGACAATGACAATGACAATGACAATGACAATTCTTTATTTTACGAGGGTAACAGAATAAGCATTGGTATACAGGCTTTTTTGCATCTGGCCCTCGCCCTAAAGAGGGACTAAATATACTATAATAACTACTACTACATACTTACATAATTAGTAAAACAGTTTAAGTGTATGTACATAAGTGCATTATATGAAACATTGTAGTTTATAAATGTTCATGACAAGGTGCAAAGCAAAAATTTGCAAGTCAATTAGAGAGAGAGAGAGAGAGAGAGAGAGAGAGAGAGAACAATTCTTTCTAAAGTGTTGTGTGTGTGTTTGACTGTGTTGCAGGAGAGAAGCCTTATTCCTGTCAAGAGTGTGGAGAAAGCTTTCATCGTTCAGACGTGCTACTGCTCCACAAGAGAAATCATGACGCAGCCGCTGTATAAATTAACATTAATTTTGCCAACGATGGTCGATGCTATCCTTTCACTGAACTTCATGTGCGTTCTAAGTAAACGTTGCCAGTGGAATTGTGTTTGGTGTTCCCTTCTTCTTATGAACACGGGGTGACTAGTAATAACTGCTACTCTTCAGCTCTATAAATATAAACCACACATTTTGTTTCCTTGCATGTTGCTGATGGTGAATGTAAAGGCTTAATACAGTGTTGAGAAAAGAACGGCTTGCTGTGTTGTGTCCAGTATGTTCTTATTCAGTTACTTCATTTCACTTTGCACGCACACACACATACACACACACCAGTATTTGTTCCTGTTTATTTAATCTGTGCGCGCACACGTGTGTGTGTGTGTGTGTGTGTGTGTGTGTGCAGTGGTACTTGCGTTGAAAGGGTAACACTGATGTTTTCCAAAGTTTTTCCAATGCACACCCAGAACTTTGTCCGAACAATACAAACTTTATAGCAAGCAATCATGTGCTCTCTCTCTCTCTCTCTCTCTCTCTCTCTCTCTCTCTCTCTCTCTCTCTCTCTCTCTCTCTCTCTCTCTCTCTCTCTCTCTCTCTCTCTCTCTCTCTCTCTCTCTCTCTCTCTCTCTCTCTCTCTCTCTCTCTCTCACACACACACACAATGTCTAAAGGTCATAGACTGAGGTCATAATCCAACATTTCAAACATGGTTTACTCATCTTCAAGCAAGCAAACAAACAAAATTGAAAACAAGGGTACAGTTATTACTATGGAATAGAATGTATAGAAAATACTACTGACATTCAGTGACAATTGCGTCCAAAGGCAAAATTAACATTACAGTACACACAGTCTTTTCTGCAGTCTATGTGTTATGCTTCTTAGGTCTAGTACATGCATACATTACATTCCTTATACTGTACTGAAACTTGTGTATCCAAAAGTAAATAGAATGTGACTGTCACATTCATAAAATACTTTGATGTCAATCTGTGTGTATCTTCTTCTTTTGTGGTCCCCCAGTCTCTACAGTAAAGGTGGCAGTGCTCTGCAGGTCCTTCAAACTGCCGCAGGGCTTTTGGACCACTTGAGTGGGCTTTGGCTAGCTCTTCTTTCTGAGCGCTGTAATCGTTATAATTCGTGAAAAAGCCAAAAACACGAGTCGATCTAACGCTGTGACACGAAGTCCCACTTCCCTTTGGTCAGTCAGTCGTGAACAGAGCGAGAAGCAGGCGTGATTGCTTGTCATGGTAATCGCTCACTGAATGTGTCTTCTTTTGAAAATGCAAGTTGGAGCTCAATGCATTCACTGTTATGCCAACATGGTTTTGATGTGGTGGCATCACACACTTGCCTCAGTATTCAAGGGGGGCAACTCTTCAACACCCACCCAAATATCTGACAGTATTATTTTTCAAATATCATTAGGTTTCCACAAACACACACAGGTTATCTAGATACAAGCTTCAGCAGTACCATGGGGGTAGGACATGGATACCATCTAAGAGTCTGTACATAAAGTCGACACTTGTCGTACTAGCCTGGACTTGACATTATGACACAGAGATCAACAGTCTATAGCTCTAACAAGATAGGATAACAAATAACCAAAGGGAAGTAATCGCTCTTTATACATACGACATGTGTAATAGAGTAAGCGAGAGTTATACGGAACCTTATCTCCTGGCACCTGAGAGAATAACAAGCATTGAAATGAACAAGCGACTTTCATCCTCCTAAGATAGGATAAGATAGTAAAACGGTAATGTCCATTTTCATTGTGTATAAATAAACATGGACATATTTCTTTTGGCACAGCATCCCATCACTTGCCTAACAAACACAAAGACGAGATCAAAAAGCATTATCAGACATGAATGCATCAATCACCAGGCCCCCAGTGTTGTCACACAGAGGAATCCCCACGTAAGGCCTCACAAAAATCTGAGAAAATCAGGTCTGAAAATGGGGGAGATTAGACATGTTCCAGAAATGATTCTGTCAAAATTTATAGTGTTGTGGAAGTGTTGCGCCCCTTACATTCAACAAACGGGAATCACCTGGTCGAACAATCATCGCAGTAAACAATCTGGGGGTTCCACTGTATGTGAGTTGGTGCTACAGGTGTTGATAGCCTGGGGGTAGCATGGTGACCTGTGACAGCACGGCACCGGGGTACAGACCGGGTGGCATCAGTCTCATGTTGGAGAGACTCGGCACCCCACCGACCCTTCCGTCCTGACCAACGGAAAAAGCATTGTTCTGCTGATTTTGGTTTGGGTGGATAGGCTGGGTACTGATTTGGGTTGCAGTGTGTGGCTGGCCAGTCTGGTTCTGATGATGAGTCTGGTTAGAAAAGTCTGGCTGCTTGTGGACGGTGGTCTGGCGTGGTTGCTTTTCCTGCGACTGAGCAGCTGCCTCGTGTTTCCTTCTGTGAACGAGCAAGACGTCACTGCGAGAAAACTTCTCTCCGCACAGCTCACAGGCAAAGGGCTTTTCACCTGCAACAGAAAAGGAAAGATGATAAGCCTTGGTTTAAGAACAAGTAAAGGCATCAAACAAAAGAAAAGTGGGAGACACAGAAGAAATGCGTGGGATCCTGAATCACAAGCATGCTGATAATTTTACTTGACTTTTTATTTTTTATTTAAGAACATACATACCTGCAATAATCCCTAAACAAATAGACTGCTTATGTTCTAAAATTCATGATAAAAAAAGAATTAAAAAAACAAAAACATCCACAAACGCATCAACCCAATGGTCTTTACAGAGGACAGACAAACAAATAATTATGACAAAAAAAGAAAATTAGGCTGAGTGTGTGTTGGTTGTGGTCTCTGGCAAGATGGTCTAAATAATGCACTGTAGCACTAATGCCTCCACCACAAAGACATACATTTTCTTGATTGGTCATTAACCTTTTGTTTTTAAATGACATTGCACAAGAAACCCAAATGAAACCCCAGTATATTGGACAATTTTCACAAAATGAGTTTCTCAAGTCACACACCCAGCAAAGAATACTCAACAATACCACCTAACCTCCCCCCCCCCCCCCCCACACACACACACACACACGCCCCCTGAGAACTGACCTGTGTGAAGCCTGAGGTGGTTAGCCAGGTGGCTTGCCTTCTGGAGGTGTTTGCCGCACACACCACACGTGTAGGGCTGGACGCCGGTGTGCTTCCTCTGGTGGATGTTCAGCTGCTGCTTGTCTCTGTACGCCTCTCCGCACTCATCGCACACATAGGGCTTTTCACCGGTGTGTTTGCGGCGGTGAGTTTTGAGTTTGCATCCCTGAGTGAAGGATGCTCCACACAGGTCACAGAGATAGGGCCGCTCCCCTGCAACACAGGGACAGAGAGCATTAACAGGCTGTGGGTAAAAACAATGTTTGTGACCCCCTGATCGGTCTAGGACAAAGCTGGTAAGGTTGTGACCCGACATGATGGTCTGTCAAAAAAGAAACTACAATACGATCATCTAATTAATTACAAAGTACACGCTAAACTGTGAAGCTTCCCCGGGAGTGGGGAAATAGCTCAGTCGGTAGTGGCGCTGGCTTCAAACCCAGTTGTCGCTATCGGCGTGGGTTCGATCCCCACGTTTGGTGAGGGATTTATTTCCCAGAGTCAACTTTGTGCAGACTCTCCTTTGTGTGGGAACACCCCTGGCTGGGAGAAAGCAGCAGGAATTTCCATGAGGGTAACCTCACAGGACTGTATGAATCTTATCCTTATCCTTCTGTCTGCCTCACCAACACAACCTTGCATCTGGCCTATTCCATGCATTAGGCAATTTGATTTCCAATATCACTTACCAGGGAATTTCACATTTTTGACTCTTCTTCTTCTTCTTCTGCGTTCGTGGGCTGAAACTCCCACGTACACTCGTGTTTTTTGCACAAGTGGAATTTTACGTGTATGACCGTTTTTTTACATTTTTGACTCAATATATGTACTACCTCATGAGAAGCACACACACACACACACACACACCCACACCCACCCACATTCTTCAAAACTGACACGCTTCTACAGTGGTACCTGCATTGTGAGGCCCCTCTTATGAGAGGACACCTCCCATGAAAGGACACCTGTTGTTTCTTTATCTATTATCTCTTCTCAAATCTACAAGTCATAGCAGGCCACCTGTAATGTAAGGACACAGTGTGTCCCAAGGGTGTCCCTTTATCACAGGTTCAGTGGAACCCCCTTTTTAAGACCCCCAAATTCAAGACTCCCTCCTTGTTAAGACCTTGTTTTTTCAGACTTTCTGTTTACAACCTCTGTAAAATTACCCCCATTTTTGTAAGACCCAATTTTCTAGGAATTTTGGAGGTCTCAAAAGGGGGGTTCCACTGTTCTACAAAAAACAATAGCTGAGAAAAGCACTTGCACAAATGAAACAAAGGCACAATCACAGTACCACTGTTCTACAATAAACAATAGCTGAGAAAAGCACTTGCACAAATGAAACAAAGGCACAATCACAGTACCACTGTTCCACAAAAAACAATAGCTGAGAAAAGCACTTGCACAAATGAAACAAAGGCACAATCACAGTACCACTGTTCTACAATAAACAATAGCTGAGAAAAGCACTTGCACAAATGAAACAAAGGCACAATCACAGTACCACTGTTCCACAAAAAACAATAGCTGAGAAAAGCACTTGCACAAATGAAACAAAGGCACAATCACACATGTAGAGAACTATCATTTTTTACCTGTATGTTTTCTTCTGTGAATTTTCAGTGTACTGGAAATGTAGAATGCTTCCCCGCAAAATTCACACTTGAATGGCTTCTCTCCGGTGTGGTAGCGCACATGGGCCTTCAGGTTCCCCTTCTCTGTGAACTTGGCCCCACAGATGTCGCACTGGAAGGCTCTCAGCCCCAGGTGCCGGTCTTTGTGGCGCAGCAGGTTGTGTTTCTGGGAGAAACCTCTCTGGCAAATGTCACAGGTGAACGGCTTCTCTCCTGTGTGTCTTCGTCTGTGGACCGCCAGACGAGCAATGTCTACAAACTCTCGACTGCAGAATTCACACTTGTACTTGTCCTGTAGACCAAACAAATAGAAAAAAGAAATAACAAATAATATAGGTAAAATATAAACACTGCATAATTGTGATAACTTTTTCTTTAAGTAATTCCAATTTTTCAACCTCTGTTTGTGCAACATTGCAGAGTATGTACCACACATAGACACTGGCATAAACACACACACACACACACACACACCAGCGCACAGCCAATGAAACAGCGTAACAACAGTGGCCGCCACCGTATCACACCCAACCACACTGATTTACATGGTCAAAGGGAAATAATCGTAGTTTCGGGAGTTGACAGCAGTCTTCTCTCCCTTGAATACGAGTGGCACCACTGATCTAAACAGGTTCATAGATGCGATCCCTCTTATGTTTTCCAACTTTGTGATTAATTTACATCATTGAAAATGGAAGCAATGGAAATGGAAGCAATTTAGTTTCTCAATAGTTGCAATTTTATGCTGTCGACCTAGCGTTGTGGTATCGAAGGGAGTGGAAAGATGGCGGATAGTTAACATCCGGTTGAGTCAATGTTGTGATAGCCAATAAGAAGGAATGCACTATCCATTATTTTTAGATCAGTGACCGCTCACTCGAACACACACACACATACATGGTCTTTCCCAGTTGTTGTGCTGGTTGTGGTATGGTGTCATCGCATTACCTGCATTTGTTTCTTCTCCATCATCAAGCCATGACGTTTCTTCCTGTGGGACAGCAGGTCACTGGAGGAGTAGAAAGTGTAGCCACACACTCCACATGCATACGGCCTTTCACCTGTGTGTTTTCGCTTGTGGATTGTGAGGCTGGTGGATTGGGTGAAACAGAGGGCACAGACGTCGCATCTGTACGGTCTTTCTCCTGAAACAACAGCAAGACACTACAAGCATCAAACCAAACCTGCATTTTTTGTGTCTAAAATTGTCTTTACATCATAACCAACAACAACAATAATACCCCAAAATCTATCATACAAAACAAAGTAAAGCAAACAAACAAACAAAGAACAAGTAACCAGTGACATGGAAGACTTGACACTATGACTGAGGTAGGTCAGAAGCCAGGTACCAACCTGAATGTATGCGTAGATGTTGTTTCAGATGGTTGGCAGTGAAAAATCGCTTGTCACAGAATTCACATGGATACCGTCGCTGCCGTGTGCCACCCATTATGTTATAGCCAGGCTGCTCACTAGTGCCTTCAGACATCTGAAACACAGAAATTATCCTTCTGTGTCTAAACAAAAACAACAACAACAACAATAACAACAAAGCTGTAACTTCTTTTCTGAATCCTCAGCAACCATCGCTCTATGTCTAACAACAAAAGAACCAGAAACAAAGATGTAATGTCCTTTCTGAATCCTCAGCAACCATCGCTCTATGTCTAACAACAAAAGAACCAGAAACAAAGATGTAATGTCCTTTCTGAATCCTCAGCAACCATCGCTCTATGTCTAACAACAAAAGAACCAGAAACAAAGATGTAATGTCCTTTCTGAATCCAAACCCTCCTTATTCTTTCTCATTCTTGTGTCAATACAATGAGAAGAACAAGAATTCAACTCCCCATCTAGCACATAAGCCATTTGTATTTGACCTTTTTCACTACTTTCCAGGCAAGGAAGCCATCATAACAAAAATAATTTCAAAAACGGAGACTGCTGTGAGAACGGAAACAAAATTACTTTGCTCAGTCTAGCATACCCATATCGGTTGAAAGGACGTTAAAAAAATAAACAATTCAATACCCTTATGAAGCCTCTTTTTTATATCTGGACAGTATGCCTCTTAACTCTTCTCACGCCATGTAATTTTACACCCTTCCTATACCTGTAAACCAAGCATTTTGGGGGAAATTGGTAATTTAACCACCTACCGAATTAAAAAAATCATTAAAAAAAAAGTTTTCATTGCATTGCCCTGAAATTTTTTGTGAGAATGACAAAATGAATGTACAAGACATTGATGCTCAAACTTGGGTAGCAGAAGACGACACGGTCACACAGCGAAAATAAAAAGGTTGAAACTCACAGAACTCGTAACCTGTCACAATCGTAAACACTGATTTTCGAATCTCCGATCACTTCGTCGTATTCTTCATCGGAATCAGACTCTGGCTCTGGTGCTTGCAACACTCGGATCGCATGTGCAGTTTCCTCATCGATTCGGCGACCTCTTCCAAAGAAAATCCTTCAAAAGCATCGTCGTCGCTGTCATTATTGCCTAACAACTCTGCCCAAAAAGCGCCCATTACATCTCTACACCACAAATCGCCACAAACGAATCTTCTTTTGTAGTTTTCACATCGAAAACAAGCACGCTCCCGCAATTTGAAGGAAGATGGCGGAAGTTAAAACGTTCTTATTCAGTACGCATGCGTTGTACTAGAGGTCAGTATGCAAATGAGCCCGTTTACGACAGTTGACGACATACATTTTTCTCGGCGGTAGCTACCGACGGTGGTGCAGTGGTATAGACACAAAGGCTGGCGGACGCTACCGCCGGTGGCATGAAGAGAGTTAAGCATGAATCAAAAAGCAATTCTGAATTTTGGAACGTCGGCAGTCTACCTGTTTTTGGTTGTGTGTGCCTGTTTCTACCTGGTGCTGCGAGGTTTGACTGTTGACGGCATCAGCACTTGGTGCATGGTCCCTCTCGGCCCCACCATCACCATCACCAACACCAGCACCACCTCCTCTCTTCTTGCAGATCATCTTCTGAAGGACACAAACCACATCAAAGACATCAGTGAACTGCCATGCTTAGTGCTCAGTGTTCTCAGACTCAAAAGACAATATGTCAACTGGACCTGGGCTGAAAATATGTAAAGGTCCAAAAGCCCTAGCTACAAGATAAATGGTGTCCAGAAGACCTAAATGTCAAAGGCTGAGAGCTATTGGATGATCAATCAGCCAGGGGTCAGAACAATGCCACAGATTAAAACAAAGTGGGTGTCAGGAACCTAAGACCAAGCATGAGAATAACACTGGACGTTTTTTTTTATCCAACACTCTTTTGGGAAAACTATGTCTTCTCCAATGTTTAAATATAAAGTTAAATTATTGTTGAGTACTGCTAATTACTTCTCATGGCTTCTTTCAGAGTGGCAGGTCTATTTTGAAAGATTTGAAAACAAGACTTTTGAGTACATTCCAAGATTTACATGCAACACACATGTACTGTCTTTTATGCATAAACTCGCAGAGTCAATCAACTGTCCTGTATAATATCTTTTTCATGCTCTCAAATAAATGAATAAAAGATAAGATAAAAACAAAATAAAAACAAACAATCATATTCTGCAAAACAAGTCAATCAAAGCAAACAGTTCCATGAAGAATTCTTTCAGCCAGTCTATGCCTTGGCGTCTACTAGATAGTGCAAAGAGTTATCACCTGCTGTTGATGGGGTTTTTCAACGTGGCCATGACGCTTCTTCTGGTGTGACAGCAAGTTACTCGAGGAGTAGAAAGCAAAGTCACATAAGTTGCACGCATATGGCCTTTCACCTGTGTGTTTTCGTCTGTGGATTGTCAGGCTGGTGGTCTGGGTGAAACGTAAACCGCAGACATCACACCTGAATGGTTTTTCTCCTGAAACATTGACATTGCAACCATTAGGCCAAACAAAAACATATGTTGGTTTAGGGTAACTCGACCGAACCTTTTTTTTCCTGCCGACCCTTAAACTTGTTTTCATTTCTAAAAACAAAACACACACACAAAAAATCTGGCACATTTTGCAAACCATACTGAGACCAAAAATAAAGAACTTAAATTTTTTAAAAAGCCGACCTACCGACCCTATTTCTTTTGGTCATGTTACCCTAAACCAACATGTATTTTTGTTTGGATTTAGGCCTAAGCTATCTCCTGAAATAAGTTACAATGTACCAAGAAAACAATGGTCAACTTCACAGGGAAAACAAAGATGCAAGCAAAAGTTTATGCTTGAATACACTGGAAAAGTATGGCATATGGGTATTGCCTAAATAGTCCTTGGACTGCATGGAGATGTATTGTCTTGCCGGCGTCAAGAGGCAAAAATGTACAGCATGGCAACAGCAGACTTTTTGTTTACACACCACACAAAACATCATGTATTGTCCATCATACTTTAGAGAATTGTTTTCATGGAGAATGATTTACTGAGTGTAAAGCACAAAAACATGAAACTCAACAAGAATCGAATTAAGCCAAAATTCCAGGACGACGACGAATTGGTTAATGAACAGCAGGACACAACGTGAGGACAGAAAGAAGACAGAGACCTGTGTGAAGTCGAACATGTTGTCTGCGATGGGCGTTGGTGAAGAAAGTCTTGCCACAGAACGTGCAAGGGAAGTGTCTCTGGCGAGCGTTGGTGGCATGGCGACCAGCTTGCTGGCGTGTGCCTCCTGATGCCTGACAAAACACACAACCAATCATTTACAGTGGAGTCCAGCTATAACGAACCTGGGTATAACGAAATCCCTCTTTTAACGAACTGCCATTGATTTCCCGGCAGACAGCCTTCTATTTCTTACTTGTTACTTTCCGGCTACATCGAACCTTTTGAACTCATTTGCATAACGAACCCCTCTTTTAACAAACATGTTTTCATCGCCCCAGAGCCGTTTTGTCTCTAAAAGTCACAAGGCTACAACGAACTGATGTCAATAATTGTCTCCAAAGACAAAAATACACAAACACAAGTGCACATCGCGTGATGAGCGAACTCTGAACAAACTAACAGCGGGAGGTGCACAGATCGAACCAAAACCGAAAGTTGTGGTGACGTCATGACATTTTGCGATGTACGTCAGCGAAGCTCGTGCACATCTTGCTAAAAACAATGGCTGACGAACATGGTTTCGAAATCTGGAACTGTTTTTTGGTTTTCTCCGATCCGTGACCGAGTGACGCGATATAGAACCACGCGTTCATTTAAATCAATACTCTCCTCAGGCAGTGAAGTCTCCTAAATTGCTCAACACTGTGGACAGTCCGGAGTGCAGTTATGTCCCGTGAATGAGCGAGCCAAAGTTTTATCGTGAAAACTGACGCTTTTCGTGCACCTCCCGCTGTTAGTTTGCTAGAGCTCTCTATGGTTTATATTATGAAGCCGTTGAAAACATGTAGAGATTGTACTCTCCAAGGAAAGATCGATGGGACGATCATTTGAAGGTGAGTGGGAAAACTTGTCTTGAGGCCATTTAGGGTTGAAAACTCTACAGCGAATTACTGATATAACGAACTAAAATGTATCTCCCTTGAGATTCGTTGTACCCGGACTCCACTGTACCTTGTTGTTATAGGAACTGGTTCTTCTGTGTATAAGGTTCTGCTGACAATATGAGATCTGGACAGGCTTTTACAAGAAATACGATCATCCCTACAATTGGACACATACCAAAAAGCAACAACTTAAGTGCTTTCTTTTTCAATCATTTAAGCGTTACCTGAATTTTTGACCATATGCCATTTTATACAGATCAAGACAGACAACTGTTCCCCGAAAGGTCAACACAGGCTGTCAAGATGTGTGTTAAATGTCATTCCTTGGTCACACATATGGACTATACATGTTTTCAAAAGAGGTACAATTGACCTATTGTCCTCAGAGTCCAGGAATAACACTGGTAAATGTGTACATTCATGCTTGGCTGTGTGTGTTTGTGTGTACGTGTGTGTGTGTGCGAGCGTGCCTGCGTGTGTGCGTGCCTGCGTGTCTGAATAATTCAATCAATCAATCAATCAATGAGGCTTATATCGCGCATATTCCGTGGGTAGAGTTCTAGGCGCTCTGCAGTGATGCCGTGTGAGATGAAATTTTATACGGCCAGTAGATTGCAGCCATTTTGGCGCATATTTACCTTTCACGGCCTATTATTCCAAGTCACACGGGTATAGGTAGACAATTATTAACTGTGCCTAAGCAATTTTGCCAGGAAAGACCTTTTTGTCAATCGTGGGATCTTTAACGTGCACACCCAATGTAGTGTACACGGGGGGAGGGTTCGGACACCGAAGAGAGTCTGCACACAAAGTTGACTGTGAAATAAATTTCCGCCGAACCTGGGATCGAACTCACGCTGACAGCGGCCAACTGAATACAAATCCAGCGCGCTACCAACTGAGCTATATCCCTGTTTGCAGACCTCACCTGCTGCTTCACTGTTTGACTGTTGGGACTATCATCACAGTCATCGGCATCGTCTACCTCATTATCATCATCTGCATCGTCGTCCTTTGGATCCACAGTAGCGTCCTCAGTGTGGCTCTTCCCCTGTGCACAGTAAAAACAAAGGGACAAAAGCGCTTTAGATATCAACAACAACAACACAGACTGCAGGGGGAGGGGAGGGGGGGGGAGGGATGTATGTTACCAGTGCGGGAACAGGGGTTGGAGAGGGGGGGGGGAGTGGTGGGGGGGTCCTAGGGGTTCCGATAGCTCTTAGAGGTTCATAGCTCTTTTTTTGTTTGTTTGTTTGCTTAACGCCCAGCTGACCACGAAGGGCCATATCAGGGCGGTGCTGCTTTGACATATAACGTGCGCCACACACAAGACAGAAGTCGCAGCACAGGCTTCATGTCTCACCCAGTCACATTATTCTGACACCGGACCAACCAGTCCTAGCACTAACCCCATAATGCCAGACGCCAGGCGGAGCAGCCACTAGATTGCCAATTTTAAAGTCTTAGGTATGACCCGGCCGGGGTTCGAACCCACGACCTCCCGATCACGGGGCGGATGCCTTACCACTAAGCCAACCGTGCCGGTCTGGTTCATAGCTCTCACCATGCCTGTATAGTGTATGTATTAGTTACTGTGATACCAAATTGTCTTACCCATGTATGTATGATGCTATGCGCCAGTGATGTATGAATGCTATTTATTTTTGTTTTTATCACACAGCAAGCTGCTTTCCTCGTGTATTTTTTATGTTCATTCATGTATTGTACACTTGGCAATAAATTATCTATCTATCTATCTATCGATCTACAGTCAGTAAGAGTTGTGTGAAACCTGAAACTGCTTTTGGAGCCACCAGCATCAGGAAACGGACGTATAATAGAAAATAATTCTGGTAATTTTATATGGGTTGCAAAGATTTGCTTTTTCTTGGAAAAAAGAGGGCCAACAAACTCACGGCCTTGGTCAATAAAGATGAAACAGAAGACGATATGTTCCACTCAAACCAACAAAAAAACTAACTAACCACCAATCATCTTACAATGTCTTGTGAGCTGCAAAATAGCATGTTGGCGACACACCTCTTGGTGCTGAATTGCACTTCCTCCACTCACTCTTCCCTTTTGGTCAATAAAACAACACAGTCTGAAATTGTTCTATAATACGTTCACTGAAACAAATATCAAAGATAACAAAAAGGCTTTAGCTGACACACATGAAAACCAGAGAAACAGCACACAACTTACCATCACATCAGTCCTATTGCCCTGAACGTTGCCGTTCCCTTCTTGGCCGGACAGGTGTTCCCCCTCCTCCCCCGCGTGGCCCTGCTTGTGTAGCATCAGGAGGAACAGGTGAGGGAAGGAAACCTGGCACACACTACAGGTGTACACAGAGGTGGAGCTGCTGGGCTGCTGCAGGTGAAAGCCCACAGGTGTGAACTCCACCTCACTCAGCTCCTCTTTGGGCAAGTCTACCATGCTGTCTCCCTCTGACGAGTGTCTGTTGATACAAACAAATTGTTGTCAAAACACAGGTTGTTTACAAAAACTCTGACATGTAAAACCTGCGATGTGAGGCCCCTATTATGAGAGGACACCTCCCATGAAAGGACACCTTCTGTTGTCCCTTTGTATGTTTTCAGGACCAAAGTATACCTGTCATGAAAGGACACCTTCTGTTGTCCCTTTGTATGTTTTCAGGACCAAAGTATACCTGTCAATACAGGCCACCTGCAATATAGGGACATTTTACCTGGTCCCAAGGGTGTCCTTTCATTGCAGGTACCACTGTATTACCACAGCACTCATTGCTGTGCAAGCAGAGACACGCATTTATTCCTACATGAGCACAGACATACACAAAGACACACACACAGAAAAATACACATACATGCTTACAAAGGCAGGTGTGTTCTTGTGTCCTGGCAACAGCCTTTTTAAGCATGCATGTTGCCAAAAACTGAATTGTGCTCACTGAAATGTACAGGTCCATACCTTTCACCCAGTCCATACCTTTCACCCAGTCCATACCTTTCACCCAGTCCATACCTTTCACCCAGTCCATACCTTTCACCCAGTCCATACCTTTCACCCAATTCATAATACAATGAAGCCTCCCTTGGACTTTCTTGTTTCCAAACACCAAGCCATGATGGTCACATCACATTCACACACCAAGACATGATGGTCACATCACATTCTCACACCAAGCCATGATGGTCACATCACATACACACACCAAGCCATGATGGTCACATCACATACACACACCAAGCCATGATGGTCACATCACATACACACACCAAGCCATGATGGTCACATCACACACACACACCAAGCCATGATGGTCACATCACATACACACACCAAGCCATGATGGTCACATCACATACACACACCAAGCCATGATGGTCACATCACATACACACACCAAGCCATGATGGTCACATCACATACACACACCAAGCCATGATGGTCACATCACATACACACACCAAGCCATGATGGTCACATCACATACACACACGCATCACTCACAATGGCTGTGTTTAAGTGAAGCTGACTTTTTTTTTGCCGCACTCACAACTTCACTGAAGCACCTAGCATCTGTCACCAGTAACTTTTTAACCGAGCATGCACATATTCCTAAAAAAGTTTCTGACATTGGAAAGAGTAAGCCTTCTATTTTAATATTTATGACAAAAGTGACTAAGAAGACTTACTGTGGCACATCTTTCTGTTTATCCTTTACGTCTGCCGCTTGGTCGCTTTCCTGGGCATCAAGACTTGCTACCATGGCTGGCACGTCAGCGTCGGTCAGACTTTCATCGTTCACATCCTCGTCACTGTTGTCCACATGACGGTCTTGTTGACTGGGATGCAAGGCGTGTGGTGACTGAGAGGCTACAGGAGAGACAGGTTCACCAGTGTGGTTGGAGGGAGGGTGTCCACCTTTGCCATTCCCCCGCACATGAGCTGCAGCTTGGGTAGATACGTCAAGTACATCACCCAGCGTTATGATGTCCCAGTTGTCTGCTATTGGTGGATCAAGTAGCTGCTCCTCCGACGTACAGGGTGTGTTTTGCTGAGCTGAAACCATACGCCAACGGATGAAAGATAGGTGTTGTTGGTCATAGTGCTGTGTAATGCCATCTCAACATGCATTCACCACTTGTCAGTTCATAACAACGGCCAGATTTACATACAGAGTTGTCTTCCATGCTGTAAAAAACAACAGATCTTATTACTGGGAGGGAGCCGTAACCTGAACCTAAACTTATGAATAGTACATGTATAAACAACAGATCTTATTACTTCTGTCAAACAAAGGTCCTCAAAGGTGTATGTATGCGTGTGGGTGTGTCGGTTGATTGGTCGGTTGATTGGTTGGTTGGTTATGATTTTTTTAACTGATTACGATCTATTCCTGCAAATAGACAGTTTAGTCAAGGGACATTACTCCTTGAAAGCTCTAGATCAAAGATGGCCGCAAATGAAACACGTGCACTGCAGAAAGAACCTTTCACCTCATTTATCTGTAAGTTCTGTTCTATGCAATTAAGCTACTTCATAATTCAATCATAGTGTTGTTCATGCATAGTCACAAGCTTCTGTCCATGCGCAGTATCTTTATCTTTACACATTTAGCTGAGTCATAATCGTACATCAATAGTCATGCAGTTCCATGTTGCCTAGAATGCTATTAGTCAACATAGTTCATTTCCTTTCTTTGATTGCAGAACCGTGGTCATTGTTTGAATAAAGATTATTTGAACAAAGAGACAGCGTTCTTATCGATGACCACGGTCAGTTGAGCCCGCAAGCACCTACACCACCATTGTGACCATGCCTGCCGTCGCTTGCCCGATCCCTGACTGTGACTACGTGACAGAGGACCTCGACGCTGTAATCGTCGCTGCTCTCCTCACAGCTCACGGCACTACCCACACGCAGGGACCCACAGCAGCAGCAAAGATCGACAGAGTCAGGCGACCAGTCATCTCCGCCGCTGGCACCAGTGAGGAATGGGAATACTTCCTGTCCCGATGGTCCGACTACGTCGAAGCCACAAAGGTGAAAGGCCACGACAAAGCCTTACAACTCCTGGAATGCTGCGACGAGCCTCTACGTAAAGATCTTACTAGATCAGCAGGCGGTAGCCTGACAGGAAAAACTGAAGAGGAAATCTTGGCCGCCATCAGAAGACTAGCCGTGCGCCAAGAGAGCACGATGGTGGCCAGAGTTACACTTCATAACATGAGACAGGACCGCGACGAACCGGTGCGAGCATTTGGGGCCCGCCTCGCTGGCCAAGCCGGGGTATGCAGATTTACAATCAAATG
This sequence comes from Littorina saxatilis, assembly GCF_037325665.1. Taxonomy (NCBI): domain Eukaryota; kingdom Metazoa; phylum Mollusca; class Gastropoda; order Littorinimorpha; family Littorinidae; genus Littorina; species Littorina saxatilis. Next base: position 70,119,783 of record NC_090252.1, read on the forward strand.
TCCCTCCGAGGCTTGCGGCCGTGACGTCAGCTACACCAACGCCATACTACGCGATGCCCTCATCCGCGGCGTTGCAGATCCTGACATCCAGTTAGACCTCCTCAGCCACGAGAATCAGGATATGAGCCTGGAAGATGCGCTCCAGTTCGTGGAAGCAAAAGAAGCTGGCAAACGATCAGCCTCCCGCCTACTGGACTCCCACGCAACTGACTCCGCATCAGCTTCGGTTGGAAGGGTAAACGCCTAGCCTTAAAAAGCGACAAGAAAGAACTCTGCACGTACTGTGGAAAAGCAGGCCATGGTGCACACTCCCTGGCCCGAACCCGCAAGACCGACTGCCCAGCATACGGCCATAGATGTCAGCTGTGCAACAGAGATCACCACCATGAGTCTGTGTGCCGTAGCAAGGACAGACCAAGGCGCCGACCACCACCTGCCCCAGAAGACGGCGAAGCAGCCATTTTCGACGCCCTGTGCACTGTGATGTCGTCCCCTCGCAGACAAAACAGGAAAACCACCTCCATTGATCATCATCTATTCGACAATCTGTCGCAAACATGGATAAGAAAGGGTTCGCAACCTCAACCGTTCATCAACCTCACAATCCAGGCCTCACACAAGGGCTACAAGACTCTCGGGTTCACACTCAACACCCCATCAAAGTCCATCAGCCAACCTGCCATGGCAGACACAGGGTGCCAAAGCTGCCTCGCCGGCATCGTAGTCCTCTATCGCCTTGGCCTTACTGCATCTGACCTTGTCCCCGTGACAATGAAAATGCACACCGCCGACAACAAGAACATCAACATCCTTGGCGCCACAATACTCCATATCACAGCCAAGGATACCGACGGCAGAATCTTCGAAACCAAACAGATGACCTACATTACGGACTGCTCCGAGAAGTTCTTCCTCAGCAGAGGGGCATGCGTAGACCTTCACATCATCCCCAAGGACTTCCCCAAGGTCGGTGAGACAACAGACCACTGTGATGCCACACTGCATGACACTGCACCCTCTGGGTCCCCTGCCCCCTGCGGCTGCCCCCGGCGCCAATTACCACCGGCCCCACCCCAACGCCTACCATCCCCCAACGCCAATAGGGAAAAACTACAGCGGTACCTACTAGACTACTACAAGTCAAGCACGTTCAACACCTGTGAGCACCAGCCCCTCCCCCTCATGGAGGGCCCCCCGCTCGAACTCATGGTCGACCCAACGGCAAAACCGGTGGCTCACCACACCCCTATACCAGTCCCACTCCATTGGCAACAGGAAGTAAAGGCAGGCCTTGACCAAGATGTCCAACTGGGTGTCCTCGAACCTGTTCCCATAGGCGAACCTGTCACATGGTGCCACCGGATGGTAATCTGTGCGAAGAAAAACGGCAAACCACGCCGGACCGTTGACTTTCAACCCCTCAATGCTCATGCGACAAGGGAAACACATCACACCCCCTCCCCGTTCCACCAGGCTAGGTCTATCCCACACGGCAAAAAGAAGACCGTCCTCGATGCATGGAACGGCTACCACAGCGTCCCCATCCGCGCAGAAGACCGCCACCTCACGACCTTCATTACACCTTGGGGCAGATACCGTTACAAAACGACCCCCCAAGGTTACATAGCATCTGGCGACGGATACACCAGGCGATACGACGAAATTGTCGCCGAGATTCCCAACAAGACCAAATGTGTTGACGACGCCCTCCTCTGGGCAGACACCCTGGAAGACAGCTTCCATCAGACAGTCCAATGGCTCGACGTCTGTGGCCGCCATGGAATCACCCTCAACCCGGAGAAATTCGTCTTCGGCAGCGACACAGTGGAATTTGCAGGGTTTGAAATTACCCCTGACACAGTCCGCCCTAGCAAGAAACACTCCCAGGCCATCCGCGACTTCCCAACCCCAGTCAACATCACTGACATACGATCGTGGTTCGGACTCATCAACCAGGTGTCCTTTGCATTCAGCATGGCCGAGAAAATGCTGCCATTCCGCGAGTTACTGAAACCAGGTACACCATTTCAATGGAATGACAACCTGAACTCCCTGTTCGAGGAATCGAAAAACATCATCATCAACGACATTGACAAAGGCGTCCAGATCTTCGACGCACGACGACCAACATGTCTCGCCACTGACTGGTCGAAAACAGGCATCGGATTCTGGCTGCTCCAAAAGCACTGCACCTGTCCCACAAAGGACCCATTCTGCTGTCAAACGGGATGGAAGGTTACCCTTGTTGGAAGCCGCTTCACTCACGCAGCGGAATCACGCTATGCACCCGTCGAGGGAGAGGCATTAGCCGTCGCGGATGCTCTCAACAAAGCCAGGTACTTCGTCCTCGGCTGTGAAGACCTGACGATTGCTGTTGATCACAAACCTCTCCTGAAACTATTTGGAGACCGGTCGCTCGAAGACATCCCCAACCCACGACTACGGAACTTGAAAGAAAAAACCCTGAAATACAGGTTCCGCATGGTGCACATCCCTGGAATCAAACATTGTGCAGCTGACACTATCTCCCGACACCCAACTGGAGATCCTGTCAAAATGCCCCTCACTGATGATGTGGCCTCACTCCACTCCTCCCCATGTCTGTTCCCTTCCTCCCTTGACGGCATACGATGCCCAGCTCCGCAGATTGAATTGGTTGACGACACCTCTTTCTCAGCCTTCACACTGCACTCCGCTCCCATCCAATCTGTGACTTGGGACCGCGTACGAGATGCCACATCAAGCGATGAACACATGTTCCTACTGTCATCGATCATTGACAATGGCTTCCCGGACAACCGTCAAGACCTTCCTCCATCACTGCGGGACTTCTTCCAATTCCGCGAAGACCTCTTTACACTCGACGGGGTAATACTCTACAAAGAGCGAGTGGTCATCCCACCGTCACTTCGTCCTGAAGTCCTCGCCGCACTGCACGCTGCGCATCAGGGGGTGACCTCTATGAACTTGAGGGCCGAAGCATCGGTATTCTGGCCAGGAATCACACCTGACATCACTGCCGTGAGAGCTAACTGCACCCACTGCAACCGCATTGCACCCTCTAACCCCAGTGCCCCACCCACACCGCTATTAACCCCACAATACCCCTTCCAATACATCTGTGCTGACTTCTTCCACTACAAGGGAGCAAACTACGTGGTCATTGTTGACAGATATTCCAACTGGCCCATTGTCGAAAGATCACACGCTGGCGGAACTGGGCTCGTTACATGTCTACGTCGAGCATTTGTGACCTATGGAATCCCTGAGGAACTAGCATCAGATGGCGGGCCGGAATTCACCTCCAACGAAACCCGACAATTTTTGAAAAACTGGGGTGTACACCACCGATTGTCGTCGGTAGCCTTCCCGCACAGCAATTGCCGGGCAGAAGTGGGCGTCAAAACTGTCAAGCGACTAATCACCGACAACACCACCCCCAATGGTGACCTTGATACAGATGCCTTTCAAAGGGCCACGCTACAGTACAGAAACACCCCTGACCGCGACACCAAACTATCCCCTGCCATGTGCATCTTTGGCCATCCAATCAGGGACTTCATCCCCATACTCCCAGGAAACTACCAACCACACCGCACATGGCGTGAAACACTGGCCGCACGAGAGTCCGCCCTACGCAACCGCCACATGCAAAACTGGGAACGATGGTCCGAAAGGACAAAACGACTACCACCCCTCAAAGTTGGCGACTACGTCCGAGTCCAAAATCAGGTTGGACCCCACCCACTCAAGTGGGACAAGACTGGGACAGTGATCGAGGTTCGCCAATTCGACCAATATGTGGTAAAAGTAGATGGATCTGGCAGAGTCACTCTACGCAACCGCAAATTCCTCAGGAAATACTCACCTGCTATCCTCCCCTCTCCAAAAAGAACCATCACCATTGACATGCCCCTTCCCACTGCGCCCACTCAATCCATTGCACCCAGTTTAATCACTCCGCAAACAGCACAGCATGGGACCTCGGGCAATGTGATCCCACCTCCTGTCAACCTTCCCCAAGCACCCACTTGTGCGAACCATGACCAACCCTCCCACGACACCGTGAGCCCAACACCTCCTACGCCCCAACTATCGCCCAAGATGCGTGTACCCCAGAGCGCTCTTGCTACGCCTACCCGCCCAACCCAGAGTCCCTGTGGGCAACGCACCGTAACACCAAGGATCAGACCGCAGCATGATATTCCAGCCGCCAACCCCACTGTTTCATCAGGAGCCCAGCCGGAGAGTTCTACCCATCAGCCCAGACGCTCCGGCCGTACTGTTCATGCACCCAAATGGCTCAATGACTATATTCCTTAACGCCATCTTATTACTGGCCCGTCCAACACCCATTCCTTTATCCTCAGCCTTTAGTAGTACTGGCTAAAGACTTGGGGGGAGATAACTGATTACGATCTATTCCTGCAAATAGACAGTTTAGTCAAGGGACATTACTCCTTGAAAGCTCTAGATCAAAGATGGCCGCAAATGAAACACGTGCACTGCAGAAAGAACCTTTCACCTCATTTATCTGTAAGTTCTGTTCTATGCAATTAAGCTACTTCATAATTCAATCATAGTGTTGCTCATGCATAGTCACAAGCTTCTGTCCATGCGCAGTATCTTTATCTTTACACATTTAGCTGAGTCATAATCGTACATCAATAGTCATGCAGTTCCATGTTGCCTAATGCTATTAGTCAACATAGTTCATTTCCTTTCTTTGATTGCAGAACCGTGGTCATTGTTTGAATAAAGATTATTTGAACAAAGAGACAGCGTTCTTATCGAATTTTATCGTCTCTTCAGCTAATATTACTGTTCAATAGGGGTGGGTCCTATTGTACCACACAACGAAACATGGCAAAACGACATACGTAAACACACATACGCGGGTTATTTTTCAGCAACATGTCACAACTCACCGGCCATGAGTGCAGCCAGATGGGGACGAGAGCGGTGGTGTCTCAGTCGTTCGCTGCCACACGCCATCACCGTCTTGTCCTCAAACACCAAGGCCCCAGCGTCAACACCAAGCCTCTGTAGCTGATTACACTGAAACAGGAGAGTAGCCATGTCACTGTGCTGTCTGTATCAACACCAAGCTTCTGTAGCTGATTACACTGAAACAGGAGAGAAGCCATGTCACTGTGCTGTCTGTATCAACACCAAGCTTCTGTAGCTGATTACACTGAAACAGGAGAGAAGCCATGTCACTGTACTGTCTGTATCAACACCAAGCTTCTGTAGCTGATTACACTGAAACAGGAGAGATGCCATGACACTGTACTGTGTCAACATCAAGCATTTGCAGCCTGGTACCCGAAAACAGGAGAGAAGCTGCATCACAGTGTCAGCACCATGCATCTACAGCCTGTAACGGAATAGGAAGAGGCCATATCAGTGTTCAACCTATGTCAGCATCAAGCTTTTTCAGCTGATTACACTCAAAGAGGAGAGAAGCCATGGCAGTTTGCCCCCTGTGTCAACATCAAACTGTTGCACCTGATAACACTCAAAGAGAAGTAAAGCCATATCAGCGTGCCTCAGGTGTCAGCAACAAGCTTTTGCATCCTGCATCAGAGAGCCTACATCACAACAGTTTACATCATCTACAATTTCTGTATTAGTCAAAGACATAACAACCGGCACGGTTGGCCTAGTGGTAAGGGGTCCGCCCCGTGATCGGGAGGTCGTGGGTTCGAACCCCGGCCGGGTCATACCTGAGACTTTAAAATTGGCAATCTAGTGGCTGCTCCGCCTGGCGTCTGGCATTATGGGGTTAGTGCTAGGACTGGTTGGTCCGGTGTCAGAATAATGTGACTGGGTGAGACATGAAGCCTGTGCTGCGACTTCTGTCTTGTGTGTGTCGCACGTTATATGTCAAAGCAGCACCGCCCTGATATGGCCCTTCGTGGTCGGCTGGGCGTTAAGCAAACAAACAAAAAAAAGACATAACAAAGTTGTTTTAACTCTAAATTTTGACTGTAACAGCATGGACAGACCACCCCTCAATTCCACATGCACAGAGTGACAAACAGTGGCCACACTCACAGAAACACAGACTGACACACCAACAGAGCAACTTACTCACAGTTACACCGACACAGACAAGCACATACAGTGAAACACTCGCACACACACTCACACAGACATGGTACAGTGACACACTCACACTCACTAAAATGCACAAAACATTCTGTACATACACTGTGGAGAATCATGTCCAGATGCTTTTGAACCTGAGCAGAGTTGTCCCCCTTGGTTGCCTTGCCTTGCCCTGAGCTGCCAGCCAACGTCCCCATGCTATCCTCCTCCTCACCCGCAATGTCTGAAAATACATACAGTCTCCTTTATCCCTCATCACATGCAGTCTCCTTTATCACTCATCACATGCAGTCTCCTGTATCACTCATCACATGCAGTCTCCTTCATCACTCATCACATGCAGTCTCCTTCATCACTCATCACATGCAGTCTCCTGTATCACTCATCACATGCAGTCTCCTTTATCACTCACCACATGCAGTCTCCTGTATCACTCATCACATGCAGTCTCCTGTATCACTCATCACATGCAGTCTCCTTTATCACTCATCACATGCAGTCTCCTTTATCACTCATCACATGCAGTCTCCTTCATCACTCACCACATGCAGTCTCCTTCATCACTCATCACATACAGTCTCCTTTATCACTCATCACATGCAGTCTCCTGTATCACTCATCACATGCAGTCTCCTGTATCACTCATCACATGCAGTCTCCTGTATCACTCATCACATGCAGTCTCCTTTATCACTCATCACATACAGTCTCCTGTATCACTCATCACATGCAGTCTCCTTTATCACTCATCACATGCAGTCTCCTTCATCACTCATCACATGCAGTCTCCTGTATCACTCATCACATGCAGTCTCCTGTATCACTCATCACATGCAGTCTCCTGTATCACTCATCACATGCAGTCTCCTTCATCACTCATCACATGCAGTCTCCTGTATCACTCATCACATACAGTCTCCTTCATCACTCATCACATGCAGTCTCCTGTATCACTCATCACATACAGTCTCCTTTATCACTCACCACATACAGTCTCCTTTATCACTCACCACATACAGTCTCCTTCATCACTCATCACATGCAGTCTCCTGTATCACTCATCACATGCAGTCTCCTTCATCACTCATCATATTCAGTCTCCTTTATCACTCATCACATTCAGTCTCCTTTATCACTCACCACATACAGTCTCCTTTATCACTCATCACATGCAGTCTCCTTCATCACTCATCACATGCAGTCTCCTTTATCACTCACCACATACAGTCTCCTTCATCACTCATCACATACAGTCTCCTTTATCACTCACCACATGCAGTCTCCTGTATCACTCATCACATGCAGTCTCCTTCATCACTCATCACATGCAGTCTCCTTCATCACTCATCACATGCAGTCTCCTTTATCACTCACCACATGCAGTCTCCTTCATCACTCATCACATGCAGTCTCCTTTATCACTCACCACATACAGTCTCCTTCATCACTCATCACATGCAGTCTCCTTCATCACTCATCACATGCAGTCTCCTTCATCACTCATCACATGCAGTCTCCTTTATCACTCATCACATGCAGTCTCCTTCATCACTCATCACATGCAGTCTCCTTCATCACTCATCACATGCAGTCTCCTGTATCACTCATCACATGCAGTCTCCTTTATCACTCATCACATGCAGTCTCCTTTATCACTCATCACATGCAGTCTCCTTTATCACTCATCACATGCAGTCTCCTTCATCACTCATCACATACAGTCTCCTTTATCACTCACCACATACAGTCTCCTTCATCACTCATCACATGCAGTCTCCTTCATCACTCATCACATGCAGTCTCCTTCATCACTCATCACATGCAGTCTCCTTTATCACTCATCACATGCAGTCTCCTTCATCACTCATCACATGCAGTCTCCTTCATCACTCATCACATGCAGTCTCCTGTATCACTCATCACATGCAGTCTCCTTCATCACTCATCACATGCAGTCTCCTTCATCACTCATCACATGCAGTCTCCTTTATCACTCATCACATGCAGTCTCCTTCATCACTCATCACATGCAGTCTCCTTCATCACTCATCACATGCAGTCTCCTGTATCACTCATCACATGCAGTCTCCTTTATCACTCATCACATGCAGTCTCCTTCATCACTCATCACATACAGTCTCCTTCATCACTCATCACATGCAGTCTCCTGTATCACTCATCACATGCAGTCTCCTTCATCACTCATCACATGCAGTCTCCTGTATCACTCATCACATGCAGTCTCCTGTATCACTCATCACATGCAGTCTCCTTCATCACTCACCACATGCAGTGACAGTGGAAGCCCGGCCCTTTTCTAGAACATCAGGTCTTTAAAGGGGGGAGTCTTAAAATGGAGGTAAATTTACAGAGAGTTTGAACAGAAAAATCCAAAAAGTAAGGTCTTAAAAAGGAATCTGACGTCTTAAATTAGGGGGTCTCCAAAGAGGGATTACACTGTATTTTTATGCTTTTTCAAAAGACCATGTATGGTTGGAAATAAGTCTGTCGGGTCTGTACGAGTTATGAATGAGTAGTTTATCTTGGGAACAGTGAGGCAAGCTTTCCCATGTGACATTAAAGGCCAATTACTAGTGAGCCGCATGACTGCACACCTGTCTCGAATTGCTAGTGATTGGCCAATAATGTCACATGGCAAACATGGGAAACAAGGGAAACAAGCCTTTCACAACCCATACTAACAGCATGCACAAGTTTCAGACTTCCAGTACAAATGGGAAAGAATCTCCAATTTGTTATCAGTAAAGTCAGTAGATACATGATGTACATACCCTTGTAAATTTCAAAACTGTCAGAATCCGTTGCCTGCACATCCAGCATGTTGATAAGTTTTTCCAGCACAGCTTCGGTCATCCAGGGTGGTCTCCCCCTGACCGCAGCCTCGCCGCCTTTCCAGCACTTGACCACCACAGAGTGAATGTCCTTCATCTTCTTGCGCACTTGTGAGATGGTGCGTCTTGGGCTTTGAGCACCTGAGTAACACAAGCACATGCTTGTCAACATCTGTGTGATGTAGAGATATAACACAACATCTGTGTGATGTAGAGATATAACACAACATCTGTGTGATGTAGAGATACAATACAACATCTGTGTGATGTAGAGATATTACACAACATCTGTGTGATGTAGAGATATAACACAACATCTGTGTGATGTAGAGATATAACACAACATCTGTGTGATGTAGATATATTATATATATTACACAGTGTCAGTGAAACCCCTCTTTTAAGACCCCCCAATTTAAGACACATTTCCTCCTTTTTCAGACCTAGTTTTCTCAGACTTATTGTTAATAACCTCTGTAAATTTACTCAAAGATTTTGTTAAGGTCTTTACAGGGGGTACCACTGTGCTGCAAGTGTTAGGCCAGAGTGTCGCTGTAAACTGTAGCATAGTAATTTATTTATTTATTTATATGGGAGATTTATATCCCGCTTGACGCTCTCTAAGCGCTTTACATATTAATTTCTGCCGTGTGAGATGGAAGTTTTTACACAATATATCACGCATTCACATCGGCCAGTAAATCTCAAGCCATTACGGCGAATATTTACTTTTTACGGCCTATTATTCCAGGTCACACGGGTATTTGGCGGACATTTTTTATCTGTGCCTATACATTTTTGCCAGGAAAGACCCTTTTGTCAATCGTGGGATCTTTAACATGCACACCCCAATGTAGTGTACACGAAGGGACCTCGGTTTTTCGTCTCATCCAAAAGACTAGCACTTGAACCCACCACCTGGGCTAGGAAAGGCGGAAGAAAATTGCTTACGCCCTGACCCAGGGTCGAACTCGCAACCTCTCGCTTCCAAGGCCAGTGCACTTAATTACCACTCGGCCACCCTTTCATTAATAGGTCAAACTGTGATGAATAGCAGTGCAATGTTATAATTTAATAAATCATCTTTCATTAAAATGATCATGCAATTACAAAGCAACCAACTCACAATTTAGATCAACCACAACATTAGAGCACAAAATTAGCTTTTATTTAGAATAAGAATGCAGAATATATGTTATGATTTTTCAAGTTATTGTATACATGTAATGGCATACACATGTTTACATGACGACAGTGCATGTTTTTTGCTTAATTCTTGTGGTGGTCATTTGCTACTGCTAGTGCTAGTCAATCACTTTGGACAGTTTGGTCGTTAAAGTACATATTATTATTATATGAAGTCTTATATCGCGCGCGTATCTCCAGACTCGGACTCAAGGCGCAGGGATCTATTCATGCCGTGTGAGATGGAATTTTTTACACAATACATCACGCATTCACATCGACCAGCAGATCGCAGCCATTTCGGCGCATATCCTACTTTTCACGGCCTATTATTCCAAGTCACACGGGTATTTTGGTGGACATTTTTTAATCTATGCCTATACAATTTTGCCAGGAAAGACCCTTTTGTCAATCGTAGGATCTTTAACGTGCACACGTCACCCCAATGTAGTGTACACGAAGGGACCTCGGTTTTTCGTCTCATCCATAATAAGCTTACTAAGTTACTGATACTACACAGTACACTATAAATCAGAATGCAATTGACACGAATTTGGCATTGAAAGAACAGGTAAAGAAATAAATCTGTGCACATCTTAACCATATATTTGTAAAAACAATCCCAAAACAGCTAGACTGCGAACCTTCATATTGTTACAAATGCATACCTGCAGCTTTGTTGAGCCTGTTGACCATTCGCTGCCAGACAAACAGTTTCTTCCGGTTGGTGGACTTGTCTGACTTCTTGCAGTTCAGCACAGCCTTGTTCCGTCCATACACATCCAGAATTATCCGCATCTCTGCCCCAGAAAAGTTGGGGCTCCTTATTTTGCCTTGGATCATGGGCACTTTTGGTGCCAGCTGTACTAGACGAGAAAACTTCTTTGGGTTAATAGGTTTTCTCATTCTTGAGGGTGAGCTGGTTGTGGCATTACTTTCTGTGTTTTTGAACCACACTGGGACATAATCAGGATCTTCAACATCATACATGTTGTCGTCTTCTTCACTGTTTTCACTGTAGTCGTCCTCAGTTTTGACCCTGCCCGACTCCTTACTACTGTGAGCGTGAACACCTTGCTGTGTCTGTGAACTTGCAAGACTTTTTAGCGTTTTGTTGAGTAGGATTTCCTGGTCTGCTTGACCAGAAGTACCAGCCACAGGCAGGCCCGAGTCTGCGGGCTGGGTGTCACTGTGAGCGGAACCAGCGCCATCTTTCTCAGCCCCTGGCTGGCCCAACACAGACTTATAATCCACAGCGTTGAGAAACACGGTCATTCTGCGGTAATGTGCTGGCTCGGTCACATCAATCCTTCCCTCAGCCACTGATGCTTGATAATGTTCTGCTTCTGCTTCCAGTTCAATCCATTCTTCTTTCATGTCTTTAACTTTCCATGGCGAGTATCTGGGTAAACACTTGCTGACCTTCTCCGCTATCATTCTCCAGGCCTGGTTCCACGCGTCGTTGGGTACATGGCCGCCTCTGCTCTTCATCTTCGAGAAAAACAGTACGTCTGCAAACTTCTCCACTTCACTGATAAGGCATTCACGCTCTTCAGCAGACAACACTCTTTCTTCACTACTGTTCTTTTCCATGAAAGACAGCCCATGGCCGCCATCATCAGACTCATCAGAAGTGAGACCACCTTCCAGGGCGTGATCGTCACTCACGACAGAGGTCCCATCCAAAATGTCGAGAACCAGGTGATCGTAGTCAAAGATTGATTCCGTCTCCTGTGACTCGCTCCCCCTCCTCGTCTTTGCCCCACTCCTTGTTGCCATGGCTTGCAGTTTCCTGAATTTCCTCTGAACGTCTTTCCAAGTCCTGACCACATCCCTGTCTGAATAAATGTTGACTTTGTCTGCAATCCTTTGCCAGTGGCGCTGTTTTAAGCGATCCATGGTTGCTGATCGCACTTTGGAACCTAGTATTTTGTAATGCTTTGGCAGTTCTCCTAACAAACACATGACTTCAGCATGAGAGAAATTGGCCTTCCTTTCCGGTTTGCTTTTAGCGGCAGACGTGTTTTGTGATGACGGAGACTGAGCGCTGTCGGCGTGAAGCAAGACATGGGCGTGGCTGGATGAAGCGTCCAGGTTCAGCATCGCGTCGAAATCCACTTCCTCCACTTCCGTGGGCTGACCGTCTCCTAAAGTGCCGTCTAGAATCCCCAGCACTTGTTCTGTGTATGGAGACACCGCCAGAGTCAGTAGGCGTCCTTTGGTTTTCGCCTTGTCCAGAATCTTTCTCTCCCTTTCTGCCAATGTCTTCAAGTTTCTCCACTTCCTGAGAATGTTTTCCACACTGCGCTTTGTGCCCGACCCGCACACTTTCTGCACTTGCCGTGTGACCAGCATCCACTGCTCCTGTTTCCTTCTGGGGATGTCCGACTCTAAATCAGAGCTCTGTCCAACTCTAGCAAACAGTACATCTCTATGTTTGTTTACCTCCTTCAGCAAAGTGCTAATTTCCAAGTCTGTGAAATTCTGCTTCCTTTGTTTCGTCTTCCCTGTAGTCTGCAGTGCATAGTTCACGGCAGACTGTCTTAAAGCGCTGTCAGCATCTGAAAAGCTCTGTGCACATGGTTCTCTTCCTTCAGTTGCAGGAGATGGCGCTGCTGGGGAGGCCACGTCATCCAGAGAAAAAGACAGAAAGGGCTCAAAAGAATCGGCATTTAATTCTGTCTTCACTGCTCTTAGTTGAAGGTCACCTGTTTGAGCTTTCGGTGTTGGTTGTCCGTGTTGCTCATTTTGAACGAAAGCAGGAAAGACTGTTGTCACAGCACCCATAAGCGGCAACCTCTCACTGAGTGATGAACCAGACTCACTTTCACCAAACTGACTGTCCGAGTCCAGTGCCAAGCGTTTTCCAACTCTGAAGTCAGTTGCGCCCACCCTTGCTTCTCCGGAAAGAATGGCCATTACAAGTAGAGTACAGCGAGACTCTTCTGGCCCATATCTCACGATCTGCTGTCCGTTTCCGCTCGTTTTTGCTTTCTGAATGTTCAACGCTGTGCTTTTTTCCTTCGTCCATTTTTTTCGAACCTCCTTCCAATCCCTCACAACACAACCTCCATACTCGAGCCGACTGGCTTTATTTACGTTCTCTGCGATTGTTCTGTACGCAGCCTCTCTTTTCCTGTTGACAGACGGACTGTTGTGAGTCGAATTCACCAAATCTTTGTACTTGCAAACACCCTCAAGAAGTAGTGAGACTTCAGCATCAGAAAAATTCGGTTTTCGTTCTCGACAATGCTTGGGAGCCCCATTTGTCGTCTGCTCCTCTTCCGCCATGCTTGTTGTTTAGCAGACGATCGGAAGTAGAATTAGAGCGCGTATACTGCCTGCTGTGGCGGTTTCACGATGTACCATAAGCTGCTCAGCTTCGAGAAACGCGGTTGTTCTGTAGGAATAAATGATGCAGTACCAAATGGAACATGTGCATAACAGATTGATTTTGTTCGTATTATCGTTGTTACCGAAGTGCCTGAGATTATAAAGAGCCACACATTCTCTATCACTGTCACAAGTTGTACGATCTACGCCCGCGTCTTAACATACGACTAGTTCGGCGTCCATCTTTGCTAAGCAAAGAGCAAACTTAGCATCACGTGACACATTTTTAATTATATTTCGACTTTCCATTTTGTTTCTGTGTATGCTTGTATCCTATTAATTTACGCTTTATCGTCTTTATAACAATAAATCATGACTAAAAAGAGATATTTACATGATAACAAATTGTTCAGGGGGTGCAGTCCCTTGGCATAGGGCCGTGGCTGAAGAACCGACAAGTCGGTTACGGAGCCTCGGCTCAGGAACCGGCGAGTCGGTTACGGAGCCCCCAGGCTTGGGGACCGGCTATAATTGGGAGCTACTCGTGACTGTCGGATCCTGAGCCTGGGGGCTCCGTAACCGACTAGTCGGTTCCAGAGCCACTCCGTTGGCATAGCAGACGATGGTTTCATTGTGACTGCCCGGACAGGTGGAAAAAGACACAGGACACAAAGAACAGGGTCGAAAACAAGGGAGGGAAGAGAAGAACCATTTGTGGTGTTAGGATGGATAAGGTGGACGGATAAGGTGGATGGATAAGGTGGACGAATATGTGATACGGGGTAAAGACAAGGAAGGGCAGATGATGGGAATAACATCAAACAAGGGTTGAAAATGCCCGAGAAAGTTAACAACTGAATGGGAGCCAGCGGCAGCATCTGGTTTAATTTGAAATGTGTTTGTGAGAGTTACTAAAGGAAGAAAGTGTGTGGCAGTGTGAACAGTAGCAAAATAAACATGATTGTCTTCTGAATGTGACTTTAAGTGGCACTTTATATACTTAAGTGTGTGTGTTTAATTGTTGTTCAAATTGATGTTTTAATGTTATTATGTGTTCAGCCACAATGTAATTTCTCTTTTGAGGAAGTAAAATATTGTATTGTATTGTGCGCGTGCATGTGTGCGTGTACGTGTTTGTGCGTGCCGCTTGTGTTTGCAAGGTTCTCATCAAAAGAAAGTTATTATACTCTTCTGAAATCTTGTAGAAGATTAATTTGTTGTTTTACAATTTTGTGACTTAAATTTTGAACCAGCATTTTTTTTTATTAACTTAAAAGATTTGAGTATTTACGTGTGTGTGTGTGTGTACTACGACAAAGTGTTGCTTTAAGTTCCAGATGTTGGTTTTTTTGCTTCTTTTTATATTTAGTCAAGTTTTGACTAAATATTTTAACATCGAGGGGGAATCGAAACGAGGGTATGGTGTATGTGTGTCTGTGCGTGTGTGTGTGTGTGTGTGTGTGTGTGTGTAGAGCGATTCAGACTAAACTACTGGACCGATCTTTATGAAATTTGACATGAGAGTTCCTGGGTATGAAATCCCCGAACGTTTTTTTCATTTTTTTGATAAATGTCTTTGATGACGTCATATCCGGCTTTTCGTGAAAGTTGAGGCGGCACTGTCACGCCCTCATTTTTCAACCAAATTGGTTGAAATTTTGGTCAAGTAATCTTCGACGAAGCCCGGGGTTCGGTATTGCATTTCAGCTTGGTGGCTTAAAAATTAATTAATGACTTTGGTCATTAAAAATCTGAAAATTGTAAAAAAAAATAAAAATTTATAAAACGATCCAAATTTACGTTTATCTTATTCTCCATCATTTGCTGATTCCAAAAACATATAAATATGTTATATTCGGATTAAAAACAAGCTCTGAAAATTAAATATATAAAAATTATTATCAAAATTTTTTTTTCGAAATCGTTTTAAAAACACTTTCATCTTATTCCTTGTCGGTTCCTGATTCCAAAAACATATAGATATGATATGTTTGGATTAAAAACACGCTCAGAAAGTTAAAACGAAGAGAGGTACAGAAAAGCGTGCTATGCAGCATAGCGTAACCACTACCCCGCTCTTCTTGTCAATTTCACTGCCTATGCCGTGAGCGGTGGACCACGAGTATACGGTCTTGCTGCGTTGCATTGCGTTCAGTTTCATTCTGTGAGTTCGACAGCTACTTGACTAAATATTGTATTTTCGCCTTACGCGACTTGTTCACATTTGTTTTGGTCAAACTGGATATAAATTGAAAATATGTATGTTGGAGTACAGATAATTTGAGACACCTTGGTACTGTGCTTTATTTTTTGTTTTCAAATGAAACAAAATCTGTTCCGGATTAAAGGGCCATTTGCATTTTTCAAATACAAAAATTATTTGTGAGAGCCTGTTTATTAGGTCTTCATACAATCTACTAGTGTTACCTGCGATGAAAGGACACCCTTGGGACCAGCCAAAAGTGTCCCTACATTGCAGGTGGCCTGTCATGACAGGTATATTTTGGTAGAGATAATAGACAAATGGACAACAGAAAGCGTCCTTTTAAGGGAGGTGTCCTCTCATGGGAGGGGCCCCACATCGCAGGTACCACTGTATACAGATGGGTACCACTGTAGTACTAAATTTTAAAACCACCAAGTTCCCCCATGCAAAACCCTAGTGCTAGCTGGTCAGCAGGTAAGCATGTGACATTCTTCACGTCACTTGATTTACTTCACCGTCATCTGAACATTTGAAATATGTGCTGCAAAAGAATGTCACTGACCTAGCAAGCTTCTTTCTTTCTTTCTTTATTTGGTGTTTAACGTCGTTTTCAACCATTCAAGGTTATATCGCGACGGGGAAAGGGGGGGAGATGGGATAGAGCCACTTGTTAATTGTTTCTTGTTCACAAAAGCACTAATAAAAAAATTGCTCCAGGGGCTTGCAACGTAGTACAATATATGACCTTACTGGGAGAATGCAAGTTTCCAGTACAAAGGACATACCATAATGCTCAATTTGTTAGTGTGACAAATGTAGCTGTCATTAGCATCAATGCCAAAAAATTATTTCATTTCAAAAGATATAATGGTTCAATCATCTCGAGTTGATTCCAGAGGAAAATATTGCAAAAAAATCACTTCTGAAATAAAGGGGGAAAAGATTTTAAAATACCAGAGGATTTCGAAAGAGCTATACTTGGCAGATACCACGCATGGTTTTAGCACAGATTCAACTGAACTGCGTACGCGTGCACACACACACACACACTACTATAAGCACACAACCACTCACACACAAGACCACACACGCACAAACACACACACACACACACACACACACACACACACACACAACTACACACAACCACACACACACAGTATTCAAGAAAATGTAATATGTTCATCAACCAAGGTGGAGATCAGTGACATATACATCAATGTATACACGCTACCAGGACTTTTTAGATCATAATTCATACTCATGCTCTATGGACAGACACACATTCACACGCTTGGTCAGATGCATTGAGAACATTTTTGAAATTAACTTTGTACCACTATACAAGTAAGAATTTACTATCAAACATATTGAACGCATTAAACCTTTCTTCAAAAGTTTGGTAAATACAGTGGAACCCCCCTTTTAAGACCCCCCTTTTAAGACCTCCCAATTTAAGACCCCCTTTTAAGACCCCCCTTTTCAGACCCCCCTTTTAAGACCCCCCTTTAAGACTTCCCCTCTTTTAAGACCCTGATTTCTCACAGGGTTTGTAAATTGACCTGTTTTAAGACTCCCTCCTTTTTAAGACCTGACTTTCTCAGATATTTGAAGGTCTGAAAGGGGGTTCCACTGTACCCAGACATTCCCACAATGCAGTTGACTATGAATGGCAATAAAACATTTTGTGTGTGTGAAAAGTTAACCAGTAACTGCAAAAACAGATAGTTTGAACTTTGATGATATGCAGGTTACAGCCACTTGTTTGGAATAACATAGTGATTATTGTACATATAAATTGCAAATTTGTCTTTGATACACCATACGACTAGAGTTTGACAGTCAATGTACACATATCAGATGTAACCATCCGACTAGAGTTTGACAGTCAATGTACACATATCAGATGTAACCATCCGACTAGAGTTTGACAGTCAATGTACACATATCAGATGTAACCATCAACAGATTCAATACGCATTCAGACATCGCTTTACTTTGGTTCATGCTGCTACCCAAGACCACAATTCATGTCTGCTCCTTCACGGATCTTTACAAATATATGCCAGCGTACATCCCCCCACACACATTGAGTAAAACAGGAGTCAAACATTCACGCATGCCTACATTGGCTTAAATACACACATACACACACACACAAAGATACACGCACACACAAACTTACACACACACTCAAGTATATATAGGATGTCAGACAACTTTGAGAGTCCTCACATGCCAACTGATGGCAATTTTTTTCTCGCAGCTAGTGCATTATCCCATGTACATCGGTCACACACACACACACACACACACACACACACACACACACGCACGCACAAACACACACACTCACATCAAGAAGATTAACCCTTAGGCTGGTTGTCGCGACATATGTCGCGCTACCTTACGTATACTGTCACCTGGTTGTCATGACATATGTCGCGCTACTGGCTCAGTCTGTTTGGTCGGTTCCGATTACCTCCCATGGATGCAAAAACCTATATGACCGTTTTTCTTTATTTTTCTCTCTGTTAATTGACCAGTGGCTATGTAACATGTGTTACAGAATTGCACCAGTGTAAGGGTTAACAGCGACAAGTCAATGATGCACCAGTGTAAGGGTTAACAGCGACAAGTCAATGATGCACCAGTGTAAGGGTTAACAGCGACAAGTCAATGATGCACCAGTGTAAGGGTTAACAGCGACAAGTCAATGTGTTAGAGAATGTCACCAGTGTAAGGGTTAACAGCGACAAGTCAATGTGTTAGAGAATGTCACCAGTGTAAGGGTTAACAGCGACAAGTCAATGTGTTAGAGAATGTCACCAGTGTAAGGGTTAACAGCGACAAGTCAATGTGTTAGAGAATGTCACCAGTGTAAAGGTTAACAGCGACAAGTCAATGTGTTAGAGAATGTCACCAGTGTAAGGGTTAACAGCGACAAGTCAATGTGTTAGAGAATGTCACCAGTGTAAGGGTTAACAGCGACAAGTCAATGTGTTAGAGAATGTCACCAGTGTAAGGGTTAACAGCGACAAGTCAATGTGTTCGAGAATGTCACCAGTGTCAGGGTTAACAGCGACAAGTCAATGTGTTAGAGAATGTCACCAGTGTAAGGGTTAACAGCGACCAGTCAATGATGCACCAGTGTAAGGGTTAACAGCGACAAGTCAATGATGCACCAGTGTAAGGGTTAACAGCGACAAGTCAATGATGCACCAGTGTAAGGGTTAACAGCGACAAGTCAATGATGCACCACAAACCAAGACTTGGAGCTTCTTTTCTACTTCTTCACTGGTCTGTGGGACAGGAAAAATGGAGCCACACACACACATCACACACACACACATCACACATCACACACATTACACACACAGATCACACACACAGAACAAGTTCAACTGCGGTCAGCGTGTCACCACAAGTCCAGCGCTGTGCCCCAGTGACTGTCGTCCTGCAGGCTCTGGTCAGCTCCAGTGACCACGGTCACCCTTGACCGCTTGCTCTGCCTTGCCACCGGCTGGGCCACCAGTCCATGTGTTCGCTTGTGTGCTCTCAGCATGTCTCTGCGAGGAAACTTCTTGTCACAGCTTTCACACTCGTAAGGTTTCTCGCCTGAAATGTAAGACAAGTTGTACTTTTGGAGTCTGCAAAGATTAGGAAGTTTATTTGTTTGCCCCATTTGTTATTTGATCTCTAAATAGCGCTCTGCCCCATTTGTTATTTGATCTCTAAATAGCGCTCTGCCCCATTTGTTATTTGATCTCTAAATAGCGCTCTGCCCCATCTGTTATTAGATCTCTAAATAGCGCTCTGCCTCATTTGTTATTAGATCTCTAAATAGCGCTCTGCCTCATTTGTTATTAGATCTCTAAATAGCGCTCTGCCCCATTTGTTATTAGATCTCTAAATAGCGCTCTGCCTCATTTGTTATTTGATCTCTAAATAGCGCTCTGCCCCAATTGTTATTTGATCTCTAAATAGCGCTCTGCCCCATCTGTTATTTGATCTCTAAATAGCGCTCTGCCTCATCTGTTATTTGATCTCTAAATAGCGCTCTGCCCCATTTGTTATTTGATCTCTAAATAGCGCTCTGCCTCATCTGTTATTTGATCTCTAAATAGCGCTCTGCCTCATCTGTTATTTGATCTCTAAATAGCGCTCTGCCTCATCTGTTATTTGATCTCTAAATAGCGCTCTGCCCCATCTGTTATTTGATCTCTAAATAGCGCTCTGCCCCATCTGTTATTTGATCTCTAAATAGCGCTCTGCCTCATCTGTTATTTGATCTCTAAATAGCGCTCTGCCTCATCTGTTATTTGATCTCTAAATAGCGCTCTGCCTCATCTGTTATTTGATCTCTAAATAGCGCTCTGCCTCATCTGTTATTTGATCTCTAAATAGCGCTCTGCCCCATTTGTTTGAGATTTGAGCAGTATGCAGAAATAACTTACCAGTATACAGAAATAACTTACCAGTATGCAGCCTCATGTGTATTTTGAGATGATTGGCAGCCTGGAAAACCTTCTTGCACACACTGCAAACATAAGGCTCGATGCCTGTGTGTTTCCTCTTGTGGATTTTAAGTGATCCAGTGCGGGCAAATGTCTCGCCACAATCTTTACACTTGTACGGTTTTTCTCCAGTGTGAATGCGTCGGTGACAGGTCAGTTTATCACTCTGGATGAAAGACTCCCCACACAGGTCACAGAGATAGGGACGTTCTCCTGTACAGTATAAACAGAACAGGTCCAAAAAAATTGTTATTTGAGTTAACATCTCATCATGCACAAAAAAACAAACTCAAAATAAATATGAATGAAATGTTTTGATATCAAAAATTAAAAACAAAAAGTCTAAAAGTATTCTATTGGGAATAATCAAAAACAAAGCAGAATCATCTTTATTTTTGTATGTCAAACAATATTCCACAAAACTTGTAGTTCTTCTTATTATGTCATTTTGTGTGTGCGTGGGTGTGTGTGTGTGTGTGTGTGTGTGTGAGCGCGTGTTGCGTGGACAGAATGTGTTAATAAAAAAAGTTTGATGATCATGTCTTTCTTCTGATATTGCTTGTAAGCAATATTCTGCAATGAGTATGATGAAAAAAAAAAGAAGCCTTTTTCTATCGAGAGAATAATAAATTATATATCAATAGGAATGTATCCTACATGTAACACATAAGTATCTTCATAACAAATAATATTCGCGAGATATGTTGCTGGGATTGCTTTGATGGCTTCATTTTGTGAGAAACCCACCAGCAACTACAGAACATGTCCAATCTTTAACGATATGTTTTCTACAGAACAACAAAACACGTCCAATCTTCACCGGTATGTTTTCTACAGAACAACAAAACATGTCCAATCTTTATCGGTATCTTTTCTACAAAACAACAAAAGATGTCCAATCTTTACCGGTATCTTTTCTACAAAACAACAAAACATGTCCAATCTTTACCGGTATCTTTTCTACAAAACAACAAAACATGTCCAATCTTTACCGGTATCTTTTCTACAAAACAACAAAACATGTCCAATCTTTACCGGTATCTTTTCTACAAAACAACAAAACATGTCCAATCTTTACCGGTATCTTTTCTACAAAACAACAAAAAATTTCCAATCTGTACCGGTATGTTTTCTACAGAACAACAAAACATGTCCAATCTTTACAGGTATGTTTTCTACAGAACAACAAAACATGTCCAATCTTTATCGGTATCTTTTCTACAAAACAACAAAACATGTCCAATCTTTACCGGTATCCTTTTTACAAAAGAACAAAACATGTCCAATCTTTACCGGTATCTTTTCTACAAAACAACAAAAAATTTCCAATCTTTACCGGTATGTTTTCTACAGAACACCAAAATATATCTAATCTTTACCGGTATCTTTTCTACAGAACAACAAAAAATGTCTAATCTTTACCGGTATGTTTTCTGCGGTGTACTTTGACTGCACTGGCGGTGTAGAAGGCCTCCTCACAAAGGTCACACTTGAACGGTCTTTCACCGGTGTGATAGCGCATGTGAACCCGGAGGCTTGCATTGTCCGTGTACTTTGCGCCGCAGATCTCGCACTGGAAAGCCATGGGGTTGAAGTGCCGTCGCTGGTGCTGCGTCAGGGCGTGCTTGGAGGCAAAGCGCTTGCTGCACACCTCACATGGGAATGGTTTGTCGCCGGTGTGTTGACGCATATGGACCAGGAGATTAGCTTTTTGGGACAGCACTTTGCCGCAGTACTTGCACGTGAAATCTTTGGTCTGTGTAAACATCACTACAAGTTTTATGTGAGTTTTTGTGGTGGTTGTTCTTTTAGTAAACAAGTTGTTACTTCTATTATCAAGAAATAGAGAGAGAAATAGAGAGAGAGAGAGAGAGAGAGAGAGAGAGAGAGAGAGAGAGAGAGAGAGAGAGAGAGAGAGAGAGAGAGAGAGAGAGAGAGAGAGAGAGAGAGAGAGAGAGAGAGAGAGAGAGAGAGAGATGCAGAGAAAGACACAGCCATAGAGAGAAACACGAGAGAAAGAGACAGACATACAAAAAAAGAGACAGACAGTGAGGGAGAGAGATGTAAGAAAAAGAGAGACAGAGACAGACAGGAATTCTTGCGTAGCTAGCCATCAAACCATTTCATATACACTCTCACTTCTTAGCTTGGCAAGAGGCTAGCCGCGAGGAAGTCTTGCCTGAAAAAAACACCCGTCAGTTTCAGACAATACGGATCAAAGATTTCTCTTGCAGGGGTCATGCGAGGTCTGGCATAAGAAAGATGACCCCCCCCAAAAAAAATCCAACTGATCAATACCCGAGGTAACAAATACAAAAACGAATGAATGTTTTATTTGAGATAAGAAAATGGGTACAATAAAAAAAATACAAAAATAATTTTGTTGCCCAGTTTAGTCCAGTTGTATCAGCAGGACAAAAACTCCATCCAAACTAACCTTGTCGTACTTTCTCTTCACTGCATTGTATCCGTGCTGCTGCTTCTTGTGTGAAAGAAGATCATAAGATTTGCCGAAGGCACTGTCACATACATCACACACATACGGTTTTTCCCCAGTGTGTAACCGCATGTGGATCTTCAAATTGGTTTTGGTTTTGAAATGGCCGTCACAAATGCTGCACTCGTTGGGTTTTTCTCCTGAAACAGACAGGGAGCATTTTTTAATCACCCGCCTTTTGAAGAAAGCTAATGAAACAAGAAAAGCAAATGCTTATGGGTTATTCTCAAAAGGTGTGTACCATTTTGTGACTGGCATTTTCAGTCAGCTAAATGATTTTACAGCAGTCCCTGCAATGTACGGCCCGCGGCGTGAGCGGACACCTGACATGTACGGACACATTTGCTCGGCACAGAGTGTTTTCCTTCTATATTTGCCCCCCCTTAAACGGACACCTGCAAAACGTGGACGCGGACACTCATTTTCGGTCCCAACAGCAGGTCATACCTCCAATGTACGGACAGACCATCGTCAAATTTTCACCACAACAAAATCGATAACAGAGCAGTCCGGCTCTTGGTACAAAGATCACAGCCGCAATGGCGTGATGACAGTCACTGATAACTTGAGTGCACGTGTACCCATCAGGAGGGCGGGGTAGTTTTGGTCAGGAGTGGAGTACATGCGAAGATGCCAACATGAAACTGCACCGACCACTGAGCTCTTTATTCTTGTCTGTTGGACGTAAACCACAGTCGATGAAGGTCCAGTTCTCAGCATCGTGTGTCTGTGTGTAACCTCTTTCATTGACAAGATACTCTTGTTTCCCCTCAGCCTTGACCAGTGAGTCGGTTGCCTAATCTATGAACCCTTCAGTTGTCTTGCTTTGTCAAAAGTTACGACACAGTCAACTGGTTTTGCTCTGAGTGAACAGTGCAGCTGGCCTCTCTGGCCACAGCCCCCAACAGTACATGGCTGGAGGGAGTGAGAGAGAGAAGGGGGGGGGGGGGGGTGGAGGGTTAGCTGGCTAAACTCTGTGGGGTGTCCGGTGTCACTGCATGTCAGCAGGAAGAGCATTGGAGAGAAATAGAGAGGTGTACTCTTCCACACAATTTCCAAGCATCAGTTGTCACGGCTTGGGGTAGGCATTAGTGAGGGAGAGTGGGAGCTGTGTTATGTACAGTGTATTTCCGACTGAAGAGTGAAAAGTCACTGCCATGCCACATGATCGGCATGCAGTCAATAAAGCCAGACAAGAAAAAAACAAGAAGCGAAGCCTTCAAGGCTCACGTAAGAAATCGACAAACAGTAACACAAACTCAATCACTCTGTCACACATACACACACACACACACACACACACACACAGTAAGCGTAGGTGAAACTGTGCAAGAAAGGGAGACCCTGGATCTGCCAATTAGTCTCGGCCCGCTCACAATAACAATGACCGAGACTTTCAGTAATTCCTTTGCGTGACGTCCAACCCTCTTACGTCATAATATGACGTCTTCAAATAGTTTCTATCACACATGTCAAACACTTTTGACCGAGACGTAATCTTCTTATGCGAGCTTTATCCATAGACTCGGAAATGTTAAAGTTTCTATCACACACACACGCACGCACGCACAGACAGACAAAGTTTATCATCGCAAAGGCTACACTTACGTGAGCCAATAAATTACATGATTATGACATGCAGCTCTATCTGCTGCTATTTATTCAAACTTGTTTTCAAGCTTATTCTTGCAAAGCATCTGCACACGCTCCCCTGTGCTGTGTTTGTGTGGCTGCTTTCGTATGTCAGTGCATGGTGAGTGTGTTCACTGCCTTGAGGATTTATTTTATCTCTTCTTTTCAACACTTTTCATACAAATCCTTTTTACAGAACGTTTAAAGAAGTATTAGGAGTTTAGTAGCCACAAGAAGTGATTAGCATGGACTCAATCCTGTTGTTTGTGTGTCTCTGTGTGAGTGTATGGGGGAGGGGGTGGTATGGTCACCCCTCCCGTGACTGGACACCTGCAATGTACGGACAGTTTTGCTATGGCCCAAGGGTGTCCGTTCATGAGAGGGACTGCTGTAAGATATATTAAATGGCAACCAGAATGTATTCTCTTTACAGTAATACTCCATTCAGATCAGGCCAACGACACAAATGTGGGTTTTGGGTAACCCGACTGACTCTATTTTTTCCCGCCGACTCTAAAACTTTTTTTTTCATTTCTCAAAAAACAAAAACAAACACACACTGTTTTGCACATTTTGCTGACCATACCGAGACTAAGGGAAGTAACCTCGTTTGAACTCGACATCACATGTGACAGTTGCAAAGGCGGCTTCGACTTCGAGCACCTGCTTCGCAAAGTTCAACTAAATTGACATGGGTCAACCATCTCGTAAAATAAAGTTCTTCTTGCTTCTTACAAGTACATGAAATATATATTGTAGAGTGATCATTGTCCCAAAATCCAACCCCAGTATCAAACATGTTAACGCCAAACAGCAACCAGAGACTTACTTGAGGTACAGAATGTATATACACACAAGAAATCCTTACCCTGGTAACTG
This sequence comes from Littorina saxatilis, assembly GCF_037325665.1. Classification (NCBI taxonomy): domain Eukaryota; kingdom Metazoa; phylum Mollusca; class Gastropoda; order Littorinimorpha; family Littorinidae; genus Littorina; species Littorina saxatilis. Next base: position 70,144,995 of record NC_090252.1, read on the forward strand.
TGGGCCTTCTGGTGTTTGTGGAGGTGGCCGCTGTTAAAGAATCGTTTGCTACAGACCGTACAGACTTACTTGAGGTACAGAATGTGTACACACACAAGTTGTCACAAGAAATTCTTACCCTGGTAACTGTGGGCCTTCTGGTGTTTGTGGAGGTGGCCGCTGTTAAAGAATCGTTTGCTACAGACTGTACAGACTTACTTGAGGTACAGAATGTGTACACACAAGTTGTCACAAGAAATTCTTACCCTGGTAACTGTGGGCCTTCTGGTGTTTGTGGAGGTGGCCGCGGTTAAAGAATCGTTTGCCACAGACTTACTTGAGGTACAGAATGTGTACACACACAAGAAATCCTTACCCTGGTAGTTGTGGGACTTCTCGTGTTTGTGGAGGTGGCCGCGGTTAAAGAATCGTTTGCCGCAGACCGGACAGGCGTGGCGATAGACGCGGTTAATAAACCGACGACCAGAGTAAGGCTTCTCCTTTCTTCCCTCAGAACCCTGCCAAAGAATTAGGACCTACATGTCACTCAATGCCTCAAGCAAAAATAAATCAAACAAAGTGAAATCACACTGTACAGTGGAACATGTCTCCAAGCATCGCCTAAGTATCTGAGCAAAAGTCAATGTGGGCCTTGTAGCGTAATTGAAACAGTGGGACAAAGTTGCAAAAAAGGTCAATTCTGACTGGTAAGTTCTTCAAGTATTACTTGATAAGACTAAAAACACTATTTTTAAGGTTTTCTAATGAGGACCTTGAAAACAAAGTGAAAAACTTTTCAAAGAAACAAATCTTAATTTCTGTGCCATCTCTGCGAATAACCCCCCCCCCCCCCCCCCACCCCAAATTATGACTTCCGCTTTTTTAAGACCCTCCTTTCTCAGATGTTCTGTTCATACTCATAGCCTGTGTGAATGTACCTCATTATTTTTGCTAGATTGACACACAACATGCACGCACACACACTTACACACACATGAAACACACGTATTACAAACACACACACACATCGTGACATGATACGCACACACATACACACACCTGACATACACACACACACAAACACACACACATACACACACCTGACATACACACACATGATACGCACACACACATACACACACCTGACATACATACACAAACACACACCTGACATACACACACATGATACGCACACACACTTTACACACAAATGAAACACACGTATTACAAACACACACACACACATCGTGACATGATACGCACACACATACACACACACACAAACACACACACATACACACACCTGACATACACACACACACACCTGACATACACACACATACACCTGACAAACACACATACACACACCTGACATACACACACATACACACACACACACCTGACAAACACACACATACACACACCTGACATACACACACACACACACACACCTGACATACACAAACACACACACACACACCTGACATACACACACATGATACGCACACACACATACACACACCTGACATACATACACAAACACACACACACACCTGACATACATACACAAACACACACACATACACACATGACATTCACACACAAACAAACACACACACATACCTACACCTGACATACACACACACACATACACACACATGACATACACACACAAACAAACACACACATGACATACACACACAAACAAACACACACATACACACACAAACAAACACACACACATTGACACACAGGCCAGTAAGATGTATCCTGCCCTGAACTCTGTTCTTGCTGACCTGACTCTCAATGTGTTGACCGATGTCTGCTTTGCTCTTCTCCACACTGCTCTCCCCTGTATTAGCGTCAACAGCACTGGCATCGTTAGCATCACCATCATCATCAGCAGCAGCTTTGTCATCGATAGCGTCATCATCATCATCTTCATCATCCCCATCCATCTCCTTGAAAAACAAACCCAATTCTTTATTTGGTGTTTAACGTCGTTTTCAACTGTTCAAGGTTATATCGCGACGGGGAAAGGGGGTGGATGGGATAGAGCCACTTGTTAATTGTTTCTTGTTCACAAAAGCACTAATCAAAAAATTGCTCCAGGGGCTTGCAACGTAGTACAATATATGACCTTACTGGGAGAATGCAAGTTTCCAGTACAAAGGACATAACATTTCTTACATACTGCTTGACTAAAATCTTTACAAACATTGACTATATTCTATACAAGAAACACTTACATACTGCTTGACTAAATTCTTTACAAACATTGACTATATTCTATACAAGAAACACTTACATACTGCTTGACTAAAATCTATACAAACATTGACTATATTCTATACAAGAAACACTTAACCCTAACCCTAAACCCTAACCCTAACCCCAATACTGCTTGACTAAACTCTGTACAAACATTGACTATATTCTATACAAACATTGACTGTATTCTATGCAAACATTGACTGTATTCTATACAAACATTGACTGTATTCTATACAAACATTGACTGTATTCTATACAAACATTGACTGTATTCTATACAAACATTGACTGTATTCTATACAAACATTGACTGTATTCTATACAAACATTGACTGTATTCTATACAAACATTGACTGTATTCTATACAAACATTGACTGTATTCTATACAAACATTGACTGTATTCTATACAAACATTGACTGTATTCTATACAAACATTGACTGTATTCTATACAAACATTGACTGTATTCTATACAAACATTGACTGTATTCTATACAAACATTGACTGTATTCTATACAAACATTGACTGTATTCTATACAAACATTGACTGTATTCTATACAAACATTGACTGTATTCTATACAAACATTGACTGTATTCTATACAAACATTGACTGTATTCTATACAAACATTGACTGTATTCTATACAAACATTGACTGTATTCTATACAAACATTGACTGTATTCTATACAAACATTGACTGTATTCTATACAAACATTGACTGTATTCTTTACAAACATCGACTATATTCTATACAAACATTGACTATATTCTATACAACAAACCCAATGAGGTGAGAACGCACTATTTTACATTTGTTTGCTTATTTCTGTACTGATTCATTTAACAATGTATTGACATATGTATGTTTGTGTGTGTGTGTGTGTGTGTGTGTGTGTGTACGTGTGTGGTATGTGAGTGTGTGGTATGTGAGTGTGTGTGTGTGTGCGCGCCTATAAGTAGTGAGTGTGTGTACGTGAGTACACGTAACTCTGCATTGAGACAATAATAATATACTGTCCAATGAAACATGACAAACACACCCCAGTCTGCATTCAGACAATTCACTGACCAATGAAACACTAAGCCAATTACCATCAGATTTTCAGGATTTTCCTGCGGACTGAGAAGCCCAATGGGAGGCCCTCCCTGCTTTTTGCGTGGCCCAATGAGAGGCTCCCCTTGCTTGACGAGATGACCCTGCTTGTGGGGGAGGAGGAGGGCCAGGGTGGGGAAGGAGGCCTGGCACTCTGTACAGCCAAATTTACTTCTGCAACACAATTGAAATGTTGAAAATAACAAGGAAGAATCAGTACAGCCGTTTGCTTTTGAGACCTCCAACAATGTGAAGAATGACGGGGAGCAAAGCTGAGGTGATTCATGCGCTTGGTGTTAGATTGAGCAGTGGTGTTATTTTCCTAAAGGCATCCAGATGCGAACTGCACCTACAGGGACTGCACCCACGTTTGGTCACCTTAGACCACTTCTGTCAGACACACACATGAAACGAACATACTTCTTGTGTGCAAGATGTGAAACTGAAATACATTAGCCTACCACACACAAAACAAACAGCATTCATGTGTAGCTAGGAGCTGTGGGAAGCAAAACACTGAACAACTAACTTTACTTTAACTCCTATTGCCGTTCTTTGGAATTGAAATGTGCCTGTAAAAAACATTCAACAGCTGTGCATCAATACACTCTCCAGCTCACATGCAGAGCAAAGTGCACCATCAGCCAAGGTATCATCTCATCAACAACACTTTTCTTGTTCTCCTTACTCTCTTGTCTCAACGCTAAAATGAAGATTGTGAGCTTCAGCCCAGCAACATAGCAGACTGGAAATAACATTGAAACACATAGTTTACCAGTGGTTAGTACATGTGCAACAAGAGGCGAAGCCTTCAAGGCTCACGTAAGAAATAGACAAACAGTAACACAAACTCAATCACTCCGTCACACATACACACCCACACACACAGTAAGCTTAGGTGACACTGTGCAAGAAAGAGAGACACTAGATCTAGATCTGTCTGTCTGCATGTAGCCTACTTACAGGGACACGACTGCCAAATAGTCTCGGCCCGCTCAAAATAACAATGACCGAGACCACACACACCACGCGAGAGAGAAAGACTACAGGGAGGCATGCCGTCATGATGCATTAATTGACGTCAAACACTTTTGACCGTGACGTAATCTTATGCGAGCTTTATCCATAGTCTTGGATAACCACTCACACATAGACTCGGAAATGTTAAAGTTTCTACCACAGACATACACACGCACAAACACACACACACACGCACACACACACGCACAAACGCACAGACAGACAAAGTTACGATCGCATAGGCTACACTTCGTGAGCCAAAAATGAATTAAATACAAAAACAAGCAAGGTATGTTGTTGGAACGTTTGTTATTGACACAACAATACGTTCCAACAACATACCTTTCTTGTTTTTTTATTCTGAATTTTGGAACGTTGGCAGTCTCTTTGTTTTTGGATTTATTTCAAGTAATTGACATGTGAACACTGACCAAAAAACACTTACCTCTTATGATTTTTCAATCTAGGTTTGGCGTCAGCAGCCTGGTGACTCTCAGTGCTGTTATCACCAGCCATCAGCGTGGACAACACCACAACCGCTGTTCTTTCACCGCTATCGTCATCGGTCCTTTCAACACCACTGTCACCATCAAGCGCACCCTGATCTTCTGAACGTGTTGCATGCTGGGATTCACCCTGAGTCACTGAAGTGGAACCTTCATCACGGATCTCTGCACTGTCCAATGAAGCGGTGACAACTGCAGCGCTTTTAGATGATGACAGCACAGTGTTGTTGAGGTTCACAACGTTCCAGCCTTCTGATGTAGCTTGCTCCCACGGGTGCTCTTCTGAGGGGGGGCTTCTTTGCTGCCAAGCTGAAATCATGCACATGTACTCTCTATAACACTGATGTCAGGCGAGATTGGTTCAGTATCAAACTATGGTAAGGTAAGGTAAAGAAGTGTCCACACATTACGTTTAACAACTTATGCATTGCCTTGTGAAATTTTCATTGAGCTGGATTTTGCAGAGTGGCAACACGCTCATGATTTGTTTTTCAAGGTCGAACTTGTCTCCACACTACGACACTACAGTTCTAAGAATAGACAGTCACTAGTACTATTAGTGCTTGTGTGCTTATTCTTGAACAAACACTCAAATGATGTGCAGACCTGTTTACCCCTAAAACATTGCATGTGTATTTTCTGGGAGCAAAATGAGGCAAATGTGTAGTTTTGTAATTGAATGTGTAGAATTTCTCGTCGACCTATCACAACAACAAGAACAATGATTGCTACTTTTTACCACATGTATTGATTGACTGACGGAAAAATGGGAATTGCAGACAGTGCAATGAGCATGACGTTTTCCTTTCCGCGAAGACAAGGCATGGGTAGTCCTGATGATATTTTGGCAGAAAGACTTGGTTCGGCGCATTGCTCGTCTTTTTCTTTTTGGTCGGTGGCCTTTCGGAGTCATTTTCTTCACAGTTCTCATCTTCACTTTCGTGTGCTCTGCGTTCAGCCATTGTGTCGAAACGCCCGCATGGTTTGGCAGTAACGTGTTCAGTTGTGCCCGGCATTTGCTTGGAGAAGCCTATTCGGCATTAACAAGCTACAACGCAACCCCCGCGGGCGCTTTACGCGCTGCACGCAGCAAACGACTGCTGGCCGAAAACAGAGATTGGAAAATGGATCGGTCAAGGGAGATGAAGAAAATTACGGATTGTGATATGCGTAGCCGAAACAATACCGTTTGCGTGCAGGGACGGGGCGGTGTGAGAGCACAACGGGACAAGGAACAGGTGTAAACAGCAACGACGAAAAAAAAAAAAAAAAAAATTTTTTTTTTTTTTTTAATAAAGTTTGCGTAGAAAACGACAGACTTGCGTAGTTGCGTAGTATATTATTCAAATTCGTAGTTTACTACGCTCAATGTGTAGTGTAAACAGGTCTGGATGTGTGTGTGTGAGTGTGTGTGTGTGTGTGTGTGCTTGTCTGTGCATCTGATTTTGATAGAATTTGCCTGACAAGCAGCAGTGAGAGTGAACGCACCAGATGACAGAGCTGCCAGGTGGTAGTGAGAAGCGGTGTGTGTGTGTGTGTGTGTTTGTGTGTCTGTGTGAGTGAACGCACCTGACGACAGGGCGGCCAGGTGGGTGTGAGAAGCGATGTGTGTCAGTTGCTCACTGCCGCAAGTCAGCACCGCCTGTCCCTCAAACACCAGGGCACCGGCGTCAACACCCAGGCTCTGCAGCTCACTGCACTGCAACACACACACAACGTTTATGACTTCAGCCACACTCATCCTTAAACACCAATCAAATTGAAAATAAACAAAAAATAAACAAACAAGAGCACTATCCAAAACACACACACTATGACTGTGAGATTCCGAAACACACAGTGACACACAAATACACACACAAGAAACATACCCCTCACACACACACACAATTCAAGAAACAACACACACTCACACACACTCTAACGAGTCCAAGAAACACACACACACACAATTCAAGAAACAACACACACTCACACACACACTACTCCTTTACAAAACAAACGTAAACATTCAAACCTACAGTGCGGAGAAGCAGATCAAGACGCCCTTGAATAGCAGCAGAGTTGTCCGGCAACAGTTTCACCCTCACCCCTCCCTTCTTAGCGCTCTCTGGCTTGCTGCCCTTTGCCTTCTGGGACTTCTTCACACCTGTATCTCAAATAAAACCAGCAAAAGTCTAGCAATTTGAAAAAAACATACAATGGCAATGGAATCCCCCAATGTTTTCACATATGAAAATATATCTTTACAACTTTAACAACTGCAAACAATCCAAAATTTAGAATACAAAAACAAGAATGGTAGGTTATTGGAATGTTTAATTTATGACAAAACAAAACGCTACTCTGACTGTACTTCAACCCAGCGATCTTACAAGTGGACAGACAGACAAATACTTATCATACAGATAATAACTTATCATACAGATAATATAATAACTTATCTCAATTGTTTTGAAGAAACTCGCTTGCAAGACGCTGGCGAGGCAACGATTAAACGTTCTAATCACATACCATCCCTATTATTTGACACTGTCCCCACAATCAAAAATGGATGGCAAAGTGTATCATGCATGATGGGAAGACAACTCACGCGGCGTTGTGAGGTCCAGGATGTGGATGAGGTTTTGCAGCACTGACTGCGTCATCCAGCGCGGCCTCTTCTTGGTGGCCTTCTGGTTCCCCTGCACACACCCATTGACGATGGTCTGGATGTCCGTCATCTTCCGCCGCACCTGTTCCACGCTGCGTCTGGGGGCTCCAAGCTCTGAGCAACACACAGCTTGGCTTCAGTGTCTTCATTCACTCTCATCTGGACATCACGTCAACACTGTGTGTGTGTGTGTTTGTTGTGTGTGTGCGTTTATGTGTGACTGTGAGTGTTTGTTGGTGTGTTGTTCTCCTGATTCTAAATCTGACAATGGATCAAAAGCCAACAAATCTCACCAGCTGATTTATTGAGTTTGTTGGTGATGCGCTGCCAGTATTGCTGCTTCTTGAGGTTGGTGTTCTTGTCATGCATCTTGCAGTTCATCACAGCTTTGTTCTTCTGGTACATGGTGAGGATAATCTCAATCTCGCCCTCAGAGAATATCGGCTTCTTGAGCCACCGCTTGGCTGAGATGTTGCTCGTCTTTTTGGACCTGGAGGCTGTCGGTTTCACTGTGTTGGTTTTGCCGCTCTGTTGGCCAGAAGAAGGAACACGAGAATCTCCAGCATCACTGTTGACACCCCCCTCTTCATCACCATCCCCTCCATGATTTTCCTCGGCCGCCAGTGCACCGTCACTGGTCAGGTCGCTGTTCTTCAGGCCAGCAGCAGTGGCAGTCATACTGTCGACACTTCTGTTTCTGCTACTGCTAGCTGCGTCACTTTCATCCACACCTTGGCCAGGGACGGCGCTAACACGGTTAGACTGCTGTGCTATCCTCTCTTCATCCACAGTCTGGAGAAATTCAGCAATTCGTTGGTAATGTGCAGGTTCACGGAGATCCGTTTTTCCTTTGGCAACTGCGACTTGATAATTTTCAACTTCTTTTTGGAGCTGTTTCCAGTTTTGTTTGAGCGTGGCCGCTGTCCATGTAGAGCCTGTGGTAGGACACGCGTTGACCTTCTCGGCGATGACGCTCCACACCTGCTGCTGAGTTTGCTGTAGGGCAGGGTTGTCAATGGCAACCGGCGGACAGAACAGTATTCGCAGGAACTTCTTCAGCTCACGTACAAGACAATGACAGTACTCCTCAGAACACACGCCTCTACTTTGCTCAACACTGCTTTCTTGGAAGGAGTCTTCATGGCTAGGGGCTTGTTGAGCTTTGCTGTCAGTGTCAGTGTCACCCCCGTGGTGATCTGAGGCCACCGTCTCTTCCTCTGGGTCTGTCTGGTTGTCATGCACACCAGACACTCCCTGCACTAAGCTCAGTACCAGCCAATGATACTCAGACTGTAACCTGTCTCGTGGTGGGTCTTTATGTCTGTCTCTCACCGACTGTGTCTGCTCTCTGCTTGCCAAGGCTGCCACTTTCAGAGCCTTAAACTTCTTCTCAACGTCCTTCCATTTTCTCACAATTTCCCCGCCTGACATTGCATTGATGTTATCGGCAACCACCTGCCAGCGCTCCTCCTTCAACAGATCATCTTGAGCTGACTGTGACTTTTTACCCAAAACCTCGTAATGCTTCCACATTTCGCTCAGCAAACACATGACTTCAACATCTGAAAATTCTGTTGTTCTTCCTGTTTCAGCCTTGACGGTACAGATTTTTCCTCCCTCGTTTGTCTGGGGTTCGGCATAATTAGAATGGTGAAGCAGAGATATGTGCTCATAGCCGGGAGTATCGAGGCTCATACCCAAGTCTACTGAATCTTCCTTTCCAGAGGCTGGCTCATATTCGGTGTCATAACTTGCAGCCTCTTCTAAAATAGCCAACACTTTGCGGCTACATGGAGAGAGTTTCCAAGTGGTGGTGCATCCTTCCGCTTCAAGCATTTGTAAAGCTGCCCTCTCCCTCTGTGCGTTCATCCTGATGTTATCCCATTTCTTCTGAACTTCTGCCATGGAGCGTCTGACCTCTGACCCGCACACGATGAACAGGTGCTGGGCGATTTGCGTCCATATTTTGTGCTTCTGCTTCACTAACGCCATCCTTTCTAGTTTTGTTAAATTATACTTTTTGACAAGCAGAGCTCTGTGTTTTTTCACTTCTTCAATCAATGCTGACGTTTCAATACTTGTAAAGTACCGTACTTTTTTTTTCTGCAGCCGTGCCTTTTTGAGTTCTTCTGGTGAAAATGAAATTTTTAAAGCAGAATCTCCAATACCTCTTTCGTCACGGGGCAAGACTTGTTGGTGTTTTTTCTCTTTCACTTGAGAATTGAAAGCTGGAGGTGGAACCTCCTGAAGAGTACCAGTCACAAAACATTCAAAAGAATCATCTTCTGGTTCGGTTTTTAATAATACCTCTGTATGAGGTTCAGAGTAAACTGTCATTGTCAAACCGGGGACTGAATTTGCTACTTGTTGTTCCATTTTAATTTTTCTGGTTACATGAATTGAGCAGGGTTTTTTTAATTAAAAAAAGGCTTTTTTCAGTAAGCACTGACAACTATCTCAGTATTAGTGCGCTGGTTTTTTTTATCAGTGTCTAGTTCTTTTCAAAGTTTGATTTATTATTTAAACAGTTCAGTAATTCACATCAGCATTTTTGTGCTCATCTGATACTGAACAAAACTTCTCCGCCCTGAAAGAGTTATTCTGTTGCCTGTCGTGTCTCCTTTGGAAATCAACGACGAACATAACTGTCGTCTGCTCCTTACGAGCATGCGCTGTCAATCAACAGGAAGTAGTAATCGCCGGCGATCATCACAAAGTGAGTGAAAGGGAGCGAGCGCAGAGAAGCTCAGCAAATGTGCGCATACCCCACACAAAAATATACATCCATTGAAGAAATTCACCTAAACAGCTGTACGAATGATGGCAAAAACAACGCTGATAGCCGTTGTACTTTCCACACCTTTGTGTAATGTGCACTAACGTTGCTACACAACCGTCATTTTACACTGAGAATGCTTGGAAGCTCGTAAGAAACGCAGCTCTGGCTTCCATCTTTTCTAAGTCAGTTGGCGTTGCAGACCACGTGACTTTTATTATTTTTACTATCATCTTCTTAGTTTTAAATTGTATTCATACCAAAACACATATAATTAAAAGTAAAATAAAACAAAATAAAGAAAAATTACAAACGAACTAAAATTAAACATAATATTTGTGATGAGTGCAGTCCCTTGGAATCTTGAGCAGACGACTTTTACCACGTCTGCTTTTTACGGAGGTTCGGGCCAAATTATCAATTAAGACATCTCAATTTCAGCGTCCAATCGTGTCGTATTGTTTATCAAGTATGCGCTCTATTTCTTCTCCTTCTTTATTTTCTGATTCAAACGAAAGTGGCTTTACTTACTTTGAAAGCCATCTTTTTGCAGCTTTGGGTTAAAAGACACTGAAAATGGAAGAGTTGCGTCCCTTACCAAATGATATCAAAATGGCTGCAGTTTGCGACTCTTTACACTTGACGACAAGAGTTTTAGCCAAAATGTCCAGATGCCCTGCTTTTACAAGAATTATGGATACCTCGCTGTGAATTCTGCAAGAGTATATTTGTACTAAACCTCTACAAAGTGGTATTATGGCTCACTTTCCATCTGCAGTGAACGACAGGTGGGCTGAGAACTGACTCGTTGACCGGATTTTACGGCTGTAGTGTCTGTACATAGCAGAAGTAGTAAGACTGCAACGCTTGAAATCGGCCGCTTGCGAAGCGAAAGAAGGACAGCATGTCGTGGAAAGTTGGACTGAGAATTGTGGACTTAGGAGAGCTGGCCAGGCAGATGTATTGTACAGACTGCAGTAGTATTCTGGATTTGAACAGCACAGAGAGCGAGGTGGAGGTGGGGCTGGCCAGTGTGTTGAAGATACTGTGTCAGTGTGGCAGGGACAACCACGTCCGGACAGGGACATTGATTCCTCAAGCTCAAAGGGCATCGTCATTTTCTACACAAGTTACACAGACATCAGCGGATGACTTGATGTCATTTGCCATCAACGCCAAGGTTTATGCGGGTGAGAATAAGAATTATTAGTCTCACAGAGTTCAATTACGTTAATTACCATTAATGATATTGGAAAAACACAGTTTGGACTCCAAAATCCCCGTCAATGCATGCACCCCCTCCCCCGACCACAAACACAGGTGCAGTAGATTATAGAAGTAGATTAATACTACTGTTGCTAAGAGAGAATGTTCAATTCAAAAACTGAAAAAGAAAGGGGACAAAATTGTTGCAGCAAAGTATGCCTTTGAAATTATATATCCGTGAGCTAAATCCATTGGTATTCTTCAGTCACCCTTTTATTCCCATCTTATAGTTATACCACCCCTCCTCCTCCTCTTCCTTATACAAACCCCCCACACACACACCACGTGACACTCACACACAGTTACAGACTTTAGAGATACTTTAACACCTCATGCCTATACTCCTTTGTCCAGTGTGTGCATATAATTAATTATAAGGCCTAAAAAAAAATAGGTGCACGGTTACGGTAACCCGACCTACCCTATTTTTAGGGGCCGACCCTATAACTTTTTATTATATTACATTTGTCAAAAAAACACCAAAGAAAACAAGAAAACAAGTGCAGAAAACGCAATGAAAGCGAAAGCGCTCGAGTCGCACACTTATTTCCCTGTCAAGTAGGTTTAATTTGTACACATTAGAAAATTAGAAAAAAAAGTTTAAAAAAAAAAAGTGATTGCCTCCCTTCCTACCCTATTTTTTTGGGCTATGCTAGGCCTAAAAAAAAAAAAGGTGTGGTTACGGTTACCCGACCTACCCTATTTTTAGGGGCCAACCCTATAACTTTTTATGACATTTGTCCTGGCAACAAAAAAAAGGAAAAAAAAAAAAAGCGCAATGAAAGCGAAAGCGCTCGAGTCGCACACTTATTTCCCTGTCAAGTACTGAAGTAGGTTTAATTTGTACACATTAGAAAAAAAAGTTAAAAAAAAGAAAACCTATTTTTTTTGGCATGTGTTTTGCTTATACCCTTGGCTATTATAGGATGACATGATCATTGGACTTTGTTTGTGATTGTTATAGTAAAAATTGATATAATGACCTAAAGGGGGCCCGGTAGCTCAGTTGGTAGAGCACTGGACTTGTGATCGGAAGGTCGCAGGTTCGAATTCGGGCCGGGACGGACACGGGTCAACTTTATGTGCAGACCCAGAGACGGAAGCCATGTCCCTCCCCTGTGTCATCACAATGGCACGTAAAAGACCTTGGTCATTCTGCCATAAGTGCAGGTGGTTGAATACACCTAAACACGCAGACACCTGGGTAGCGCGACTCCGTTGCTGCTAGCTTTCCACTGGGAGGAAGCGACCCAAATTTCCCAGCGATGGGACAATAAAGTAATGAAAATGAAAATGAAATGAAAAATGAAAATGAAATTTTTGTCAAAAATTATAGTTTCCGGACTTAAACACACACACATTGCAGCATGTAAAACCACACAAAACACTGCTAAAACTGGTGTCAAACATCAGGTACTCACATTACAGCCCATAAAAGTATTCTTCTGTGTGGTAATCCATAAATCACTTCTTGTAGAGCTTCCAGAACACTGTATCGCTTGAAAACAGGTCTATGAGTTGAGGTCCGACTTTCGGCCGCCATTGTGAATGGCGGCTGAATGCTATAGTCGGTTCTACATTTCTAACACAGTTTTCAACACGTGGTAGTAACTTATCCGAACGGTCTATGGGAAAGAACTGTGTTTAGAACCCCTACAAGTACTTGGACAGTGGTTACCTCCCATTTAGTTTTCAGAAATGTCCTGAAATGTTGTTGACACAAATCCCACGTATGAGATACGGTTATGGGCGTATGACAAACCGAAAATGACCACGTATTACATACGGGGTGAGCAGTGAAGGGGTTAAGGTCAGGTGAGTTTAGAAAAACACATGTGCTTAGCAAACACTTCCAGTGCTAGTGATCAGCAACCAATGGGCGCCAACTCGTGGCGCTGATGTACATTTTTTTTTTTTAAAGAAAAGGGTATCATATTGAGTGCATGCTGCCTAACGTACACATCAAAGTTCATTGTTCGTCCCGATCGCAAGTCAAAGCCCACCGGATACTGGGTATTCGCTTTGCTTCGTTTTGAAAAACTTGTCCACGTAAAATGGGCTCTTTGTCTTGCTCTACCCGCCTACCGCACCGCTTCAAACTGTTCGAAAGTCTTGAAAACTATTTCCGGAAAATGTTTATTGAACGTGAACTTGAACTAAATTGAAGGCTATATTATGTTGTTTTGATTTGATTGTTTCAGAGATGTTGGCTTACCAGAGAGGGGAGAAAACTGTTCTTCATTTCCTTGCTGTCCTGAACATTCCTGCTTCACTCCTGACAACAGCCCACAGATTCCACCACAGTGAGCCCCTGCTCTGGCACCAAGCTCAGGGGGACACCACAACAAGTGACGCTTCCTCCGCCACAGTCGTCAAACACAACACCATGCTGCCAGGCTCTCCAACACTCAGCCCTGATCCTTCAGTCTCTACCACAGTCGTCAAACACAACACCATGCAGCCAGGCTCTCTAACACTCAGCCCTGATCCTTCAGTCTCCGCTTCAGCCTCCCAGGATGGGTCACCAAGCCGCAAGAGAAGAAGGAAAGTGACATGTGACGAAAACATACAGTCAGTGAAGAATCCAAAGTCTGGCGATTTCACTGATGAACCAGTGGAGTGTTCACTACACATCCTTGCTACGAGTGCAACAGTAAGAGATGTGAAGGATGATTTCAATTTAGCTGGTCTGCCAAAGTCAGAACAAGTGGACAAAGTTGAAAGTTGTGTTGAAGGAGCTGTTTTTGTATCAACGACAGGCCAGGCAGATTTGAACATTGAAGAAAGCGTGTGCACCAAATGTGAAACGGGGAACGTCTGTGTAAATAATGGAGCTGACACACCTCCAGTGGCAAGTGAAGTGGTTTCACTGCCAACACACCGAAGAACAAGGAGCAGCAGGTTGTGTAGTCTTCAAAACCAGCAGAGTGCAGACAACTCTCGCACGAAGAAAAATTCCACTGGAAGGAAAAAGAAGGCTGTGGACATAAACAAAAGCACAGATGAAACTCAAGACGCAAGCAGAGATTCCAGTACTTCTTCGCCCAAAAGAAGGACATCATCAGACAGAAATTCCCTCACAAGCAGAGGTCAAAGTGCATCTCATGGTCAGCAGACAGTGAAGTCCACAGCTGACCAGCAAGGGTCCTCAGGACAGGAAGAAACTGACCGCTCTGTCCCAGCTGTCACATCAGTCACATCTTCAAGGCAACGGTCAAACAAAAAGCAGAAGTCCCCTGGGAACTGTGAGAGAGAAAGTGCAAGGGATTGTGTTGGAAGACATCAAAGGTCTAGAGGTCGGAAGAAGACTGCCGGCAAACCACGCAGCCTGCGGACAGAGAGCAGACTGCAGTGCGGAATCTGTGAAAAACTTGTGGATTCTCCCAGAGTGTTGGCTGCTCACATGTCAACAGCCCATGCAGACAGTCTCAGCAGAAAGGGTAACAGATTTTCCCCACTATTTTGTAGTATGTACATGTATAAATTTGGCTTTGCAGCCTTGAAGGGACAATACTTGTTTATTGATCTGGCCAATTTGGGGGAGTTTCTGGCAAATTTGAAAGAGGGGAGTGCTATTTATGACGCAGCCCTCTAGTAACGTTAATAACGTACACAAACAAGGGAAGTAGCTCAGTAGAAGTAACCCTAACTAACATAGCAAAGAGTGCTCTTTCTTTGCCTCTATTGTACGACATTTCAGTAAGCTTTTAAACACTTTCTTTTGTAAAGCGAAGTCAGTCCTCTTGCGCTGTAGCTTTATTTATTTGAAACACAGATTCTGCAGTTTCCTTTAGGTAGTATCCCTTTAACAAATCTTTCTCTAGGTTATTAGTTGGGGTAATGCAGGAGGTGGTGCTACTTCTAGTCAGATAATTATGGTGGAAGAGAGGTAAGGCCCCCCCAAAAAAGTTGTATGTTTCTGGTAACATGGCTACAAAAAATAGTTGGGTAGGTAGGGATTTTTTATTTTTTTTGGTCAGGGTAGAAAAGAGACTGGACTTACTATACAAAGAGAAAGACAACACATTACAAAACAAATGAGACAAAAGGGATGCGGGGTTATCCCCCTTGTGTCATCTGCCGTCTGTTACTTTCGTTTTGACGCTTTTTTATCTTCTTTTTTTTACAAATGCAATAAAAAAAAAAGTCTAGGGTCGGCGGGAAAAAACTAGGTAGGGTCGGGTGACCAAAAACATACAACTTTTATTTTTGGCCTAAGGGACGCATCAGTAGAGTTCATGTCACATTGTCAGGAGAGGAGAAGACGAACAGCTGTGTGCCAAAGTCTAGTATGCTGTGTGCCAAAGTCTAACGGTGTTAGTCTATGTTTGTCTGTGTGTGTGTGCGTGTATGTGAGTGAGTGAGTGTCTGTGTGAGTCTGCTCGTCTGTGCATGTCTGTATCAGTGTCTGTCTTTCTGTCTGTTGCTGTTGTTGGGTGTTCAAAGCAGATATGTAAATGGCATACATGTGTATTCGGTCTGTCATGGAATAACATATATTAGATGACTTATGATTTGTTTGGTTTACTGTGAGGTAAGTAGTTTGTTGACCAACAGTGAATATCAAATAATGTATCCACTGATATTTTACAGGAAAGACGGCCCAAGAGAGGAATGCTGAGATGGGTGTCAACAGAAAGGACACGAGGCCTCAGTCTGTGAGTTGAAAGTGTTAAGTATAGATCTCCTTAATTTACAGTAAACACCCAGAGGTAGTTGTGAAGAAATCTCTGGCTGTCTGTAGCACAAGACCCCTTGTAAGACCTCAACAAATGTGAGAAAATCGGTCTTAACATTAGGAGGGAGTTTTAAGATGAAGGTACATTTACAATACAAAGGTTGTCAACACAAAATGTGAGAAAACAGGGCCTGAAAAGGGAGGGAGTTCTTTGCAGACTAAAGTATAACGATCCGGTAAAGGAGCTTTATTTAGACAAAATAAAGTAATGACCTGAAAGAGATATTATGTTATGAAAAATCGTGGCTACTTCAGTTTGCTTGCCGTAGTGATGATGTACAAAGTATTTCAGTCATGTTTCCGCATACATTGAGCATACTGACTGGACTGGAGATGAAGTTGAGTTGACCTAACTCATGTCATGATGATAATTTTGGGAAAAGTTGCAATAAGTCCTTTGATGGTTGGTAGTATGTTTCTACGGAGAGGGGGATGTAGTATAGAGGTAAGAAATGCTGGGAAATAGAAGGGAAAACAATCCATCAGAGAACAACGGGTTGTAACATTGAGGGAGCCCTTTAATAGAAGGGTTCTTGAGGGCCGCATATCGCATCACTGTATTATATAAAATAACCTCTGTAAACTTACCTCAGTTTTGAGGCTTCCTCATGAATTTGTCTGATTTTTGTTAGGTCTTTGAAAGGGGGTTCGTCTGTACACATATCACTTGTTTCGGGTCTGACTAAATACCGCCCGACAACGCCCGACCTCAGAACATACCATATCCACGTTACATTTTTGACTTTATGATTGTATGGTATTTTCTTGGGGTGTACCATGTTTTAAGTCATAGAAATCAAAAATAAGGGAGTTATGATGCATTTCAAAGAGCAATAAGGTGAAAGTGAAAGCACGCTCGACTTTGTGTATGTTGGCAGAATCGTAAGGCAGCCTTTGTTTTTGCTTCAGGAGGAGGCAGGGACTGACCCGTGTATTGCGGACCATGGGCAGCCACAGCTAGACCACCAGGAGTGTGGGGCCAGCAACAACACACAGCTGCCTGTCTCCCGCACCAACCAAGCTGGACCCCCCAGTGTGACCAAGACAAGAAGCAGAGCTATGGCCGCGCAGAATATGCAGAAAGCAGCCTACCACTGCTCACAGTGCAACGCCCTTTTTCAGTCCAGCAGGGAGTACACCGGTCACATGCGACAGCGACACAGCGTGACCCACCCCCATCAGTGTGGCCGGTGTGCGCAGTCGTTCCCCACACAGCACCAGCTGAAGCGTCACCGCCGGCAACACAGCGCGGTGGAGGAGCACCACGAGTGCACCGTCTGCCTGAAGATCTTTCCCACAGGAAGACGACTGCGTGCTCACCGCACCACCCACACCAAGCAGGAGCGCTTCCAGCCCTTGAAGAGATACAGGTGTCAAGTGTGCGGCGAGGAATTCGCCAAGAACTACTTCCTGCAGATACATCTCAACCATCACAGGGGGAAGAAACCGTATCAGTGCTTTCTCTGTGAAGAGGCGTTCTTCAGCAAGCCAGAGCGGCGCGCTCACTACAAGAAGTGCGTGGCCAAGACCCAGTCCTACCTGTGTGAACTATGCGGCGGAAGGTTTGGCAGCGTCAGCTCTCTGCGCAAACACGAGCGCGTACACTCAGGAGAGAAACCGCATCGCTGTAGATTCTGCGACAAGACTTTTAGCCGCACCAACACCTTGCAGATTCACGAGCGCCAGCACACGGGAGAAACACCCTATGTGTGTGATCAGTGCGGGTGTGGGTTTAAGCAGCGAGTGAGCCTGGTGACCCACATGAAGTCAAAACACAGCGTCATTGCCACCTATTACTCTCAGCCACGAACAGGTCCCCGCTTTACTCATCTCGACTACCTCAGTGGGAAAGCTTTCACGTGTAATTCACAGCCTGACTCCACGTCTTCTGACAATGTCAACTCATCTAGTGATGGAGACCCTGCTGCTAACCTGACTCAAAGTGATGGAGACCCTGCTGCTAACCTGACTCAAAACAGAGCTGATGCATTACAGGCATTTTCTGATGCTGGCATGACCATTCCCACAGTGTGCAAATCACTCTTGATGAGCGACACTGAGGACCAGACGACGGCAATGACTTATTCAAACGTTGAAGGTTCAGTGGAGTTGACGGACCACACTGTGTCATCCTTGATACCTTATGTGGTCAGTGGCCATGGCAGCGAGGATGGGATGGCTACACTGGCCCATGCTGCCACGGTGGTTGCCTTGGCGACCAACCACACCCACACTCCTGTGTGTCCTCAGGGCTTCCACACCATGCCACACCCTGCACTTGCCCCTGCTGAATACAGTGCGCTTGCCTCCACCCAGCAGTCTGTGCTCGCCTCTACTCAGCATACAGCGCTTACCTCAGTGCAACATGCTCCACTTGCCTCTACACAGCATACAGCGCTTGCTTCTACTCAGCATACAGCGCTTACCTCAGTGCAACATGCTCCACTTGCCTCTACACAGCATACAGCGCTTGCCTCTGCTCAGCATACAGCGCTTACCTCAGTGCAACATGCTTCACTTGCCTCTACACAGCATACAGCGCTTACCTCTACTCAGCATACAGCGCTTACCTCAGTGCAACATGCTCCACTTGCCTCTACACAGCAAACAGCGCTTGCCTCTACTCATCAGTCTGTGCTTGGGTCCGTTCAACACGGTCCACTTGCCCCTACTCAGCATACTGCACTTGCCTCTGTTGAACACGCAGCGATTGCAACTACCCAGCATCCAGCGCTTGCCTGTGTTGAACATGCAGCGATAACCTCTACCCAGTGCTCTATGCTCACCTCCACTGTGCACAGTGCTGACGATATCTCGGCTGGCTTCACACCTGTGTTGAACACGCAGCGATAGCCTCTACTCAGTGCTCTATGCTCACCTCCACTGTGCACAGTGCTGACGATATCTTGGCTGGCTTCACACCTGTGTTGAACACGCAGCGATAGCCTGTACCCAGTGCTCTATGCTCACCTCCACTGTGCACAGTGCTGACGATATCTCGGCTGGCTTCACACCTGTGTTGAACACGCAGCGATAGCCTCTACTCAGTGCTCTATGCTCACCTCCACTGTGCACAGTGCTGACGATATCTTGGCTGGCTTCACACCTGTGTTGAACACGCAGCGATAGCCTCTACTCAGTGCTCTATGCTCACCTCCACTGTGCACAGTGCTGACGATACCTTGGCTGGCTTCACACCTGTGTTGAACACGCAGCGATAGCCTCTACTCAGTGCTCTATGCTCACCTCCACTGTGCACAGTGCTGACGATATCTCGGCTGGCTTCACACCTGTGTTGAACATGCAGCGATAGCCTCTACTCAGTGCTCTATGCTCACCTCCACTGTGCACAGTGCTGACGATATCTTGGCTGGCTTCACACCTGTGTTGAACACGCAGCGATAGCCTCTACTCAGTGCTCTATGCTCACCTCCACTGTGCACAGTGCTGACGATATCTCGGCTGGCTTCACACCTGTGTTGAACACGCAGCGATAGCCTCTACTCAGTGCTCTATGCTCACCTCCACTGTGCACAGTGCTGACGATATCTTGGCTGGCTTCACACCTGTGTTGAACACGCAGCGATAGCCTCTACTCAGTGCTCTATGCTCACCTCCACTGTGCACAGTGCTGACGATATCTTGGCTGGCTTCACACCTGTGTTGAACACGCAGCGATAGCCTCTACTCAGTGCTCTATGCTCACCTCCACTGTGCACAGTGCTGACGATATCTCGGCTGGCTTCACACCTGTGTTGAACACGCAGCGATAGCCTCTACCCAGTGCTCTATGCTCACCTCCACTGTGCACAGTGCTGACGATATCTTGGCTGGCTTCACACCTGTGTTGAACACGCAGCGATAGCCTCTACTCAGTGCTCTATGCTCACCTCCACTGTGCACAGTGCTGACGATATCTTGGCTGGCTTCACACCTGTGTTGAACACGCAGCGATAGCCTCTACTCAGTGCTCTATGCTCACCTCCACTGTGCACAGTGCTGACGATATCTTGGCTGGCTTCACACCTGTGTTGAACACGCAGCGATAGCCTGTACTCAGTGCTCTATGCTCACCTCCACTGTGCACAGTGCTGACGATATCTTGGCTGGCTTCACACCTGTGTTGAACACGCAGCGATAGCCTCTACTCAGTGCTCTATGCTCACCTCCACTGTGCACAGTGCTGACGATATCTTGGCTGGCTTCACACCTGTGTTGAACACGCAGCGATAGCCTCTACCCAGTGCTCTATGCTCACCTCCACTGTGCACAGTGCTGACGATATCTTGGCTGGCTTCACACCTGTGTTGAACACGCAGCGATAGCCTCTACTCAGTGCTCTATGCTCACCTCCACTGTGCACAGTGCTGACGATATCTTGGCTGGCTTCACACCTGTGTTGAACACGCAGCGATAGCCTCTACTCAGTGCTCTATGCTCACCTCCACTGTGCACAGTGCTGACGATATCTTGGCTGGCTTCACACCTGTGTTGAACACGCAGCGATAGCCTCTACTCAGTGCTCTATGCTCACCTCCACTGTGCACAGTGCTGACGATATCTTGGCTGGCTTCACACCTGTGTTGAACACGCAGCGATAGCCTGTACTCAGTGCTCTATGCTCACCTCCACTGTGCACAGTGCTGACGATATCTTGGCTGGCTTCACACCTGTGTTGAACACGCAGCGATAGCCTGTACTCAGTGCTCTATGCTCACCTCCACTGTGCACAGTGCTGACGATATCTTGGCTGGCTTCACACCTGTGTTGAACACGCAGCGATAGCCTCTACTCAGTGCTCTATGCTCACCTCCACTGTGCACAGTGCTGACGATATCTCGGCTGGCTTCACACCTGTGTTGAACACGCAGCGATAGCCTCTACTCAGTGCTCTATGCTCACCTCCACTGTGCACAGTGCTGACGATATCTTGGCTGGCTTCACACCTGTGTTGAACACGCAGCGATAGCCTGTACTCAGTGCTCTATGCTCACCTCCACTGTGCACAGTGCTGACGATATCTTGGCTGGCTTCACACCTGTGTTGAACACGCAGCGATAGCCTCTACTCAGTGCTCTATGCTCACCTCCACTGTGCACAGTGCTGACGATATCTTGGCTGGCTTCACACCTGTGTTGAACACGCAGCGATAGCCTCTACTCAGTGCTCTATGCTCACCTCCACTGTGCACAGTGCTGACGATATCTTGGCTGGCTTCACACCTGTGTTGAACACGCAGCGATAGCCTCTACTCAGTGCTCTATGCTCACCTCCACTGTGCACAGTGCTGACGATATCTTGGCTGGCTTCACACCTGTGTTGAACACGCAGCGATAGCCTGTACTCAGTGCTCTATGCTCACCTCCACTGTGCACAGTGCTGACGATATCTTGGCTGGCTTCACACCTGTGTTGAACACGCAGCGATAGCCTGTACTCAGTGCTCTATGCTCACCTCCACTGTGCACAGTGCTGACGATACCTTGGCTGGCTTCACACCTGTGTTGAACACGCAGCGATAGCCTCTACTCAGTGCTCTATGCTCACCTCCACTGTGCACAGTGCTGACGATATCTCGGCTGGCTTCACACCTGTGTTGAACACGCAGCGATAGCCTCTACTCAGTGCTCTATGCTCACCTCCACTGTGCACAGTGCTGACGATATCTTGGCTGGCTTCACACCTGTGTTGAACACGCAGCGATAGCCTCTACCCAGTGCTCTATGCTCACCTCCACTGTGCACAGTGCTGACGATATCTTGGCTGGCTTCACACCTGTGTTGAACACGCAGCGATAGCCTGTACTCAGTGCTCTATGCTCACCTCCACTGTGCACAGTGCTGACGATACCTTGGCTGGCTTCACACCTGTGTTGAACACGCAGCGATAGCCTGTACTCAGTGCTCTATGCTCACCTCCACTGTGCACAGTGCTGACGATATCTTGGCTGGCTTCACACCTGTGGGAAAAGTAGTGTCCCTGTCAAACCTGTAGCTGTTGATTCTGCATCTTCAGTGACCGAGACCAAGCCGACGGCAGGTGTTAATGTTCACTTCTGGACGGGTCAGGTAGACGTGAAGCGTGCACGGAATTGTTCAGGCTTACATGTTGGGGCAGCAGAGAGTGCGGGAAAGGCAAGTCAGGCCCAGGGATGTGGTTTGGGATTCACTGATCTGCAACACGCCAGGGAAAGGATACACGTGGTAGACACTCAGGCTGGTGACACGGGCAACTTCTTGGGTCAAAGTGGCTGCCTTCTGATCAAAACAGCGGGTGCTGTCTTCAGCCCACAAAGCATCAAGGGCCTGGAGTTGGGCACTGTGTCAAATAGAGCTGACACCAACAGGGGCTTGCAGTTGGGCACTTTGTCAAATAGAGCTGACACCAACAGGGGCTTGCAGTTGAGCACTTTGTCAAATAGAGCTGACACCAACAGGGGCTTGCAGTTGGGCACTTTGTCAAATAGAGCTGACACCAACAGGGGCTTGGAGTTGGGCACTCAGTCAGAGATGGCTGACGGATCGAATGCTCGGTCTGAAAACAGTGTCCTTCCCATCACACAGGTTACTAATAACAGAGAAACAGAAGAAAACACATACAGTGGTGATGATGCTGCAAACACAGAGGCAGAACAAGTTGCAAGTGTGTCTGGCTCTGGAGACATGCAGTTGAATTTGAGGACTTGAAAGAATAGCACAAGGCCTATGGTTCTGAAGACTGATGGAGATAAAGATGTGTCAGTGAACACAGATGGAAATATAGAGCTGTGTCAGTGAGACTAGAACTCCCGTTATTACATGTAAACACAACAGCTGTGATTGTTTAGGAGGACATGCTTTGTTATCTTCTTCTTCAGCGTTCAAGGGTTGTACCGTCACTCATTCTCACAGGTCGGAGTCCTCAAGGGTTGTACCGTCACTCATTCTCACAGGTCGGAGTCCTCAAGGGTTGTACCGTCACTCATTCTCACAGGTCGGAGTCCTCAAGGGTTGTACCGTCACTCATTCTCACAGGTCGGAATCCTCAAGGGTTGTACCGTCACTCATTCTCACAGGTCGGAGTCCTCAAGGGTTGTACCGTCACTCATTCTCACAGGTCGGAGTCCTCAAGGGTTGTACCGTCACTCATTCTCACAGGTCGGAGTCCTCAAGGGTTGTACCGTCACTCATTCTCACAGGTCGCAGTCCTCAAGGGTTGTACCGTCACTCATTCTCACAGGTCGGAGTCCTCAAGGGTTGTACCGTCACTCATTCTCACAGGTCGGAGTCCTCAAGGGTTGTACCGTCACTCATTCTCACAGCTCGGAGTCCTTCTGAAGTCCTGAGCAATAACAATGATAACAATAACAACACTTCATTGTCCATTACAATCAATACACTAAATAACTTAAAATGGAAAATTGTCTTTGACATGTCTAACTCGGGCTAACTCAGTAACTGGCAAGCCCAGCACAGGTCTTCAACATCAAATAACCCAAGGGAAGGAAGCGCTCTAAATGCATACGACATGTCACGTAATGGAGCAAGCGAGACTTGTACAGAACCTTTCTTTCTTTCTTTCTTTCTTTATTTTGTGTTTAACGTCGTTTTCAACCATTCAAGGTTATATCGCGACGGAGGAAGGGGGGAGATGGGATATGGGAAAGGGGGGAGATGGGATAGAGCCACTTGTTAATTGTTTCTTGTTCACAAAAGCACTAATCAAAAAATCGCTCCAGGGGCCCGCAACGTAGTACAATATATGACCTTACTGGGAGAATGCAAGTCTCCAGTACAAAGGACGTAACATCTCTTACATACTGCTTGACTAAAATCTGTACAAACATTGACTATATTCTATACAAGAAACACTTAACAAGGGTAAAAGGAGAAACAGAACCTGTTAGTCGCCTCTTACGACATGCTGGAGAGCATCGGGTAAATTCTTTCTCGTCCCAACCAATATGGGACTCCCCCTAACCCGCGGGGGGTTGTACAGAACCAATCTCCTGGCACCTGAGAGAATAACATTAACAAGCATTGAAACACATGTTGTATGCATTTAGAGCGCTTACTTCGCTCTCTGAGTTGTGTAGAACAAGCGACCTAAAGGCAAACACTGTTTTGAACTCTGGATACAGAATAGAAAGAACAAGTAATTGTGTATAGTATTGTTTTGTCACAATTAAATGTTCCTGTAACATACCTTGCTTGTTTTTTTGGGACTATTTTGGAACAACAACAAGAATTTAATTGTTCATGATTGGAAATGTCCTGGTGTGGGAAACATTGTCACATGCACACACTCCTACCAAATATAATACATTGACAGATAAAAACAAAACAAAGCGAGTGTAGTGAATAACAACAGGTCAAAGTACATGTATCATAAAATGCAGATAACTAAAATCGTTTTCACCAGCATAAAGTTAATTCACTTATATGTTGTGGTTAAAAAGTCATTTACATTTTAATTAAATCATAAGGTAGCTGTTTCAATTTTTGATGCATATCAGTGACAATCATTGAATCACGCTGTGTAGAGCTTGACATGATGGAATAAAATGAACACATTGTGTCAGGATGAAGTGTAACATCAAGTACAAGCTGAAAACATTCTGTTTGAAATATGAGTGATGTATACATATTTTTTTATGTGTGTGTGTGTGTGTGTGTGTGTGTGTGTGTGTGTGTGTGTGTGTGTGTGTGTGTGTGTGTGTGTGTGTGTGTGTGTAACTTCAGAACTGTATTTAATGTAATATTTTTCACCATTGCAAAGGCTAGCTCTTAAAAGAGAGAAGATTTTCAGGCCTTAAAAAAACACACACACACACAAAACACACAACAGTTGCATTCCAAAAAATGTTCTTATCTAGAAACATCTTTAGTTTTCTTTGTCTAGTTTCTTTCTTTACTTTTATTTTGTTTGTTTCTCTTCGGTGTTGAGGTGTGTCTGTCTGTATGTTTGTCTGTCTCCCACTCTCTCTCTCTACATCTCTCTCACACACGCATGCACACACACACACACCCACACACACACACACACACACACACACACATATCTCTGTCTCTCTCTCTGTCTCTCTCTGTCTCTGTGTGTGTGTGTCTCTCGCTCTCTCTCTCTGTCTCTGTCTCTTTGTCTCTGTCTCTGTCTCTCTCTCTCTCTCTCTCTGTCTCGCTGTCTTTGTCTGTGTCTGTCTGTCTGTCTGTCTGTCTCTCTCTCTCTCTCTCTCTCTCTCTCTCTCTCTCTCTCTCTCTCTCTCTCTTCAGAGAAAATCATTCGTGCCACACAGCATTAATAAACCTTCTTGAAAACTTGCTTAGCAACATTAATAATAATGAACTCTGTGGTGTCCTATTCGTCGATTTTGCAAAAGCATTCGACGTCATTAATCATGAGTTACTTTTAAGAAAATTAGCTGAGTATAGATTGTCACCCCAAACCCTATGCCTCCTCTCATCTTTCTTAGCCGGACGAGAGCAATCCGTCTGCGTGAATTCCACTATGTCAAGTAAAAGACCGGTGTTATATGGAGTCCCCCAGGGTTCTGTCCTTGGGCCACTTCTTTTCTCTCTGTATATTAACGATCTTCCTTTTAGTGTTAATGATGATTGTGAACTATTTGCTGATGATACGACCATACACACTTCTGATAAAAAATTAGACAAAGTTTATTTATCATTGCAGAACAGTGTAGATGATCTCATTAATTGGACGGAATATAACCACATGAGTCTTCACCCCCAAAAGACCAAATACATGTTAATTACTACAAGGCAAAAAAGACAAAACATCAAGAATAATCCTCATTCCTTATTAATTGGCAACAATGCAATAGCGGAAGTAGGAGATCACAAAGTTTTGGGAGTAAATATCGACAATAATTTATCTTGGACCCATCATGTTAGATCGTTGTGTAAAACCATGTCGAGGAAAATATATTTGTTGAACAGAATAAAACACTTTCTTGATCCACACTCAAGGTTATTATTTTATAATGCATACATACAAACCATCACGGATTATTGTTCGACCATCTGGGACTCAGCCAGTGCAAACATTTTAAAACCACTGTATAGTCTACACAGACGAGCACTAAAATCAGTTCTATTAAAACAATCCAGTCTTGTTTTCGACGATTATAAAAAAAACTTAAGATTTTGCCCTTAAAAGAAAGATTTAAATCAAATAAAGGCGTGCTCCTTCACAAAATCCTTTCCGGCCATGCACCGAGTGCTTTCATTACAAAATTTAAAGCCAAACCAAGCCGAAAATTCAACGTCCCCATTCCGCGGATAGATCTCTTTAAATCAAGTTTAGCTTATTCTGGCAGCGTTTTGTGGAATTCTCTCCCGGAATCAGTTCGAGTCCCAACAAGTCTCAATACTTTCAAAAAACACCTCTCATTACATTTAATGTCAAATTACGAAAAGTCACAGTGATGGAAGACTTCGTTCTGATTATTTTCATATTGATCATATCTGTCCATAAAGCATCAGTGTTTCATAACGCAAGAATGTATGTATAGCCTACAACGTGTATTATAGTCATGTGAATAGTTTTTCTGCCTTTTTTTTAATTTTTATTTTTTTAATTTTTTTACTGTCATGCTTATCTTTTGTAATTGTTTTACGTTTGTATATATATATGTATTTAAGATTAGAATAGTCCCTCTCTGGGCGAGGGCTGGTTGAAAAGAAGCTCGTTTATATTGCTTATGCCACAACCCTCGTAAAATAAAATTTGATTTGATTTGATTTGATCTCTCTCTCTCTCTCTCTCTCTCTCTCTCTCTCTCTCTCTCTCTCTCTCTCTCTCTCTCTCTCTCTCTCTCTCTCTCTCTCTCTCTCTCTCTCTCTCTCTCTCTCTCTCTCTCTCTCTCTCTCTCTCTCTCTCTCTCTCTCTCTCTCTCTCTCTCTCTCTCTCTCTCTCTCTCTCTACTAGCTGTAAGAGGTAAGAAAGGACCATATGGACCTAATGCTATCATCCCTCGGTAATAAAGTTTTCGAGTTCGAGTTTGATGTCTCTCTGTCTCTCTCTGTCTCTCTCTGTCTCTGTCTCTCTGTCTTTGTCTCTTTCTCTCTCTCTCTCTCTCTCTCTCTCTGTCTCTCTCTGTCTCTCTCTCTCTCTGTCTCTCTCTCTCCCCCTCTCTCTCTCTCTCCTCGATATCTCGCTTTCTCTCTTTCTTTATCTCTATCTCTCTCACCCAGTGTCTTTGTATCCGTCCGGGTTTTTGTTGTTGGAGGGGGGGGGGGGGGGTGCATACAATCTTCGGGTAAATAGAACCCTCACAACTATTACTTTATGACCATATAGGGCCTGGTTTCTGTAACCACAAACCAATGTTGAAGTTCCACCAATGGGGGTGGAGTGCCGTGACCCTGGTTAAGGTCAGTGACCCTGGTTAAGGTCAGTGACCCTGGTTAAGGTCAGTGACCCTGGTTAAGGTCAGTGACCCTGGTTAAGGGGAGGTTCTAGTATAAAATATCACCAAAATCGCTTCAGTTGTGTTCCTATTTAGAATGGGAAATATTAATGGATTTCGGCTCAAATAAAGTCAAATGCATTGCTGACCCATATATTGTGTTAGTTAATATGTCACGACAACTGCCGTTGAGAAACAATTCAACGGAAAAACATACATTATCTAGAAACCGAAAATAGTGATTTTGGCGTTTCCTTGATAATTCTTCAAGGAGCGCACATTTTTTAAAGAAATTCAAAACATACAATAACATGTAATTGGACTACATTTTGTGGAATCAAAATTACGTTATTTTAATTAAAACGTTGATTTCATCATATTTACATATAACGGTTTTAACTGACAAGCTATATTTTCTTTGATTTTATCCCGACCCACAAACGCCTTCCACAAAGTGTAGTCCTATGAATACTAAAAAGCCATGCTACGTTTTGTTCCAGTCGGTTGAGAACATTTTGAGTTATCAAGGAAACGGCGAAGCAAGGTGCCAAAAACATCATTCTGAGAAAAAAAGGCTTCAAAGTTTAGATACTTTTTATTCTTGTTGAAATTCACAACATTTCATAAAGATCGGTGAAAAATTAGAAAATAACGGTTTATAACTGACAAAAGCTTGGTTTTCTTCTGAAAAGTACGTATTGAAACTCAGTTATGGACAACGGACCTACTCACAAAATTTCATAAAGATTGGTGAAAAAACGGGATTTAACGGTTTTTTAACTGCCAAAAATCAACTTTTATTCTTGTTGAAATTCAGTTAGGGACAACCAACCTAACCACAACATTTCATAAAGATCGGTGAAAAATTAGAAAATAACGGTTTATAACGGGTTTTTAACTGCCAATAATTAACTTTTTCTTCTTGAAAAGTTTGTATTGGAGATCAGTTCGGGACAATGGTCCAATGTTGGTGTAAATCCGACGATTAGGGACCAAGAAACAAGGAGCAGAGTGTTTTTTGGCGGTTAAACTGTCATTTTAACGGTTTAATGATTTGGTGAAATTTCTTCCACCACAATACTATACAATGTTTTATCTACCCATTATTGCAAGAACCCCAAAATCACAACTGAAGCGATTTTGGTGATATTTTATACTAGAACCTCCCCTTAAGGTCAGTGACCCTGGTTAAGGTCAGCCCTTGTTTCTGGGGTGAATCAAAATTGCTACACACATTTGTTCTTATTCAATTCTGATTTGTCTTCATCACTGCTCCACCAGTTGTGTGACTGGATGGCAATGTTTGTTGAAGAGATAACTCGTGGTCACGCTGTTTGGCACCAGTTGTGTGTCCTGGCTGATAATATACTGTTCAAAAAAAGAAACGCATAGTTGCTACTTGCCAAATTTGTTTTATTTTTCGAAAAAAATTAACAGAAAATCCAATATTTAGATTATTTGTTTGAAATTTGGTATGGACACAGTTGAATGCACACACAGTTCATTTGCATCTTCAAATCAATCAGTCAATCAATACGATTGGGTGCCGAGGCTGTCAAGTCAGTAGGGGGTGTGACTGCCTTGAGCAGCAACAACTGCCCGGCACCTTCTGGGCATGGACTGGATCAGATGCCGGATATCTTGCTGTGGGATGGTGTCCCACTCCTCCTGAAGTGCCTGCAATAGATCGCGGTGATTTGCCGGCGCTTCTTCTCGCCTGCGCACACGTCTGTCCAATTCATCCCAGAGGTGTTCTATCGGGTTCATGTCTGGCGACATGGATGGCCAGGGAAGCACCTGGACATGGTGGTCGGGGAGGAACTGGGTGGTGAGTCGTGCTGTGTGCGGGCGAGCGTTGTCCTGCTGGAATATGGCATCCTGGTCAGCCAGAAGAGGAAGGGCGTGTGGGCGCAGAATTTCCTCCACGTATCGCTGGGCAGTTATGCGCCCTTGGACGTGCACCAGGGTGCTCCTTCCAGCGGTATTGATCGCCCCCCACACCATGACGCCTCCACCACCATGAACGGGTGCCTCATCCACACAGTTGGGCGCGTAACGTTCGTTTACTCTCCGGTAGACCCTCCTCCGACCATCATGTCGCTGGAGCAGGAAGTAGGACTCGTCGCTGAACCACACGTGTCTCCAGTGATTCCGGACGGTCCAGCGAAGGTGCTGGTTGCCCAACTGCACTCGGTTCTGGCGATAGCGGCGGGTGAGGACAGCTCCTCTGTGAGGTCTGCGAGCTCTCAAACCAGCTTCATGCAGGCGGTTCCGCACGGTCTGGTCCGAAAATCGGTGTGGCCCGGGGAGAGCCTGGACAGAAGATGAGGCCGACAGGAAACGATTCCGGAGGTGGCGGAGCCGTATGAAGCGGTCGTGAGCAGCAGTTGTCGCCCTTGGTCTTCCCGCTCGTGGCAAGTCAGCAACGGAGCCAGTGGCTTGAAACCTGACCCACAGTCTACTGATGGTGCTCTGGGACACGTGGAAGTGCCTGGCGATTGCACTTTGACTTTGGCCTGCTTGTAAACGACCCAATGCAATTTGGCGGTCTTCTCTGCTCAATCGGGCCATCTTTCGTCGCTGAATTGTCGTCTGATTTCTTTGTGGCGAACAATCCGCTTTTATGGGTTTTGGAAGACATGGTGAGAGCTCAATATTCCCCGAGTTTCACGAGATTACACTGAAGCATGACGAGTGGTCGTGCCAAATGAGCAATTTTGACATTGTAGCCACTGATAACGCATGCGTCACGTGCAGAGCTCACTTGTGGCAATGGACGAAAGGTCGACGACCAGATAAACATTTTCTGCAGTTTGGTGGATATCCTTGTAGCCATATAACTAAATTAACCAAATATTACAAGCTATGCGTTTCTTTTTTTGAACAGTATATGTATAATAACAAAGTTTTCTGTGAAGCAAATTGTATGATATATATAGCGAAACATTGTTTCTTTTATGTGATGTTTTGTACAACATTTTGGTGAAGAAAATTGTATGATATAGCGAAACACTGTATCTATTATGTGGTGTTTTGTACAACTTTTCGGTGAATTAAATAGTGATGTTCTTAAATCAAATTATCATAATTCAACCGGTTTTGTATTGTTTGCACACAATACCATTCAAGTGTTTGTAAGTTTTACTTAATTGTCTGAGTGTGTATTTGTGTGTGCGCGTGCGCGCGCGCGTGTGTGTGTGTGGGTGTGTGTGTGTGTGTGTGTATATCTGAGTTTGTATATATATATATGTGTGTGTGTGTGTGTGTGTGTGTGTGTGTCTGAGTTTGTATGTGTGTGTGTGTATGTGTGTGTGTGTGTGTGTGTATGTGTGTGTATGTGTGTGTGTGTGTGTGTGTGATGTTTAAGGGTCTTTTCTCGTGTTTCACATGGCTGAGAAAGAACACCGTTACAAATAAAGTGTTTTCCCACCTGACGTCATTACCTCACGGTGTCATTGACTGTGTGGTCAATGCGAGGTATGTGGAATAAAATGAATTTCACGACCCACATCATCCAGACTGTGTAGTTCAAATTACGTCATCGGTTTTTTGTTTGTTTACAAAGATCATCTTTCAAAAGTTGGGCAATAGGAAGGTCGTATGGTGATTGGAGAAATATCTTACATGAAGTCTCAATTAAAAACTCCAAATAGTGTCAGAGATAGAGACGATTTTGTGAGGCTCTGGGGTCGCCCACGACCCACGAAGCACGGTGAAGGTTAAGAGATCTGTAGCGACTGTGAAATAATGTTTGCATAATACTCAGGATTCTGCCCATGAAACACCTAGTACAGTTGTGACAGCTTTATTTCACAATAAATGCTTATTCAATGGGAGCATATTCAGTGCTTTTAACTTGTGTTGGAACCCCCGTAGCGCAGTGGTTAGCGCATCGGGCTGCGGGCCGGGAGGTCGTGGGTTCGAATCCCATCAGGGTCATGTGGGTTTTTCGGGCTACGGTCGGCTCCTACCCAGAGTGAAAGTGCTATGGTTCCTATGGGAAGGCTGGGATCACACAGCCGAGTGTCATTCACTTAACGAATGCGACTTTGAGGGTGCTCAGGTTCTGTATACCTGACCAACACCGCAGGTGCGGCAGTTATCGGGCCTGGTTGATGCCAGGATATATTATGACAGAAAGCGTAGAGCGCTGCCCTGTCACGTAGTCTCAAAAACCAAATTGGAAATCCAAAGCATCATCATTATAATCATCCTCATCTCATTAATCATCCAAAATATAAATTGTCCTTGCTCTTGTGGCCCTTCATGCCCGGAGCTCTCATGGTGACCTTGGTCTCAGTGTTCCTGTTCGATCCTTCCCTGAATAGTAGTTCTGCTGTCAGCCTTCAACGTGTGACGTTCTGGGGTGTCGACGGAGGGACGTGGTGGCGGTCTGCTCTCTGGAGGGGACGCTCACTCAGTCTGGCTCCGCGACTTAAAAGTCAATGTCGTTAGTAGGGGGCATAGTAGGTAGTGGGCTGCGTCCGTTAGCTCGGGACAAACCCACTACTGAACATCGTCGAAGTGACTCAGCAGAAGTGCAGTGTCATCTTCCGAGGGTAGCCTACCGCAGCGACCCGACATCCCCCCCTGGAGCCGCGTCTGTAAAATCGACAAGTCTGGCAGCGAAACGAAATTCAGAGGTGGTTGGAGCAGTGAGTGCAGGGACGGGGCGGTGTGAGAGCACAACGGGACAAGGAACAGGTGTAAAGACGAAGAAATAAAAAAGGTTAAAAAAACAACAAAAAAACTTGTGTTGTATGTGAGGGTTTATTCACTGCACGACGATGAAGAGAATGTGTGAAAACATAGGCTTGACAAGCAGGGACAAAATAGGTCACTCAAACAAACAACGGAGGTCTTGTTTGTACAGTTGAAATGTGTATATCTGTATTCTTCTTGCGTGTCCAAGAATATCACTGATTGTTCAGATATTAATGACAAACTTCCGTGTGGTTCGTCACTTTAAGTGCTGGCAGGTTCAGCGAGGTCAGTGATGAAGCTGTGTGCGAATGATATCGTGTGGCTACTCGTCTTTTGCTACTGCCTGGTCTCTGGTTCTGCTACTGACCGCTACCCGCATGGTGAGTGAGGACGATGTGTGTGTGTGTGTGTGCTACCCGTCTTGTGCTACTGCATGGTCTATGGTTCTGCTAGTGACAGCTACCCGCATGGTGAGTGATGACGATGTGTGTGTGTGTGCTACCCGTCTTGTGCTACTGCCTGGTCTCTGGTTCTGCTGGTGACAGCTACCCGCCTGGTGAGTGATGACGATGTGTGTGTGTGTGTGCTACCCGTCTTGTGCTACTGCCTGGTCTATGGTTCTGCTAGTGACAGCTACCCACCTGGTGAGTGATGACGCTGTGTGTGTGTGTGTGCTACCCGTCTTGTGCTACTGCCTGGTCTCTGGTTCTGCTACTGACCACTACCCGCATGGTGAGTGATGATTCTCTGTGTGTGTGTGTGTGTGTGTGCT